>NC_067413.1:102252146-102490209 GCF_009764475.1 Pristis pectinata
GGAGCACCTGGAGGAAACCCACACAGACACGGGGAGAACATACAAGCTCCTTACAGACAGCGGCCGGAATTGAACCTCGGTTGCTGGCGCTGTAATAGTGTCACACTAACCACTACACTACCGTACCTGCTGATCTGCCACCAGAGTCCAAGAGAATCAAATGCCTTGGGGATGTGCCTAGGTCTGGTATCAAGCAAAATAGTTTGATGTGGGTGATCTGGCAAGGGGAATTCTAGTAAGTTAAAGGACAGCGCAGGGCAGCAAAATGGATAATAACCTGGATTCTGCCAGGAAGGGATGTTGTATACAAATAGAATATACTTCCAGTTGGAGTCAGAAAAGAAATTTGGTACAAAACAGATCTGAAGGCTTTGTCTGAATGTAGTCAATTAATCTATGAAGATGTGAGTTGTCTATGGGGGTTTGGGGAAACTACAGTAAACAAGCAATGGCTAACAATGAAAGAAAGCATAGTTTGTAAGATATCACTTTAAGATAAAACAAAAATCAACTTCAAATGTAGTTTAGCTATGGCTATCAAGAAAAGTTAATGGTACTATGAAATCAAAGGAAAAGGTGTAGAATGTGTTGTGTTTGGTAAGTTAAACCACTGTAGGAACTACACAGTAAATAGCAGGGCCCTGGAGAGTGTTGTAGAACAGAGAGACCAAGGGGTACAAGTACATAGTTCCCCAAAAGAGGCAGTACATGTAGACAGGGTGGTAAAGAAGCTGTTTGGCACACTTGCCTTCAGTGGTTAGGGCATTGAGTGCAAGATGTTATGTTACAATTGTATAAGATGTTGGTGAGATTGCGCTTGGAATATTGTGTACAGTTCTGATTGTCTAGCTATAGGAAGGATTTTTTTTTAAACTGGGGAGAGTGCAAAAAAAAATTCACAAACATGTAACTGAAGGAATTGAATTATAAGACCGGATAGGCTGGGACTGTGTTCCCTGGAGTTTAGAAGGCTGAGGGGTTATCTTATGGAGGTATATAAAATCATAAGGGGCATAAATGAGGTGAATGGTCAGTCTTTTTCCCCAGGGTAGGGGAGTCTAAAACTAGAGGCATAGATAAAAGATGAGAGATGAAAACTTTAAAGGGGACCTGAGGGGCAAGTTTTTCTCACAGAAGGTGGTTGTATATGGAATGAGCTGCCAGAGGAAGTAGTAAAGGTAGGTACAGTTACAAGGTTTAAAACATATTTAGATAGATACATGGCTGGGAAAGATTTAGAAGGATTTGGGCCAAATGCAGGCAAATGCGACTAGCTGAAATAGGAAACTTGGTCGGCATGGATGAGCGACCCTGAAAAGCCTGTTTCTGTGCTCTGTCTCTAATGTTGCTAAGAAAAGTAGTAACCCTGAGGATTGGGGAAATTTCCGAATTGAACGAAAGAGGGCCAAAGCATTGATGAGGAAAAGGTAAGCTAGATCGCTCATATTCTCTGAGAGGCATGAAAGCATCCTAAGAGCTTCTAAAGATATGTCAAAAGGAAAAGATTAGCTAATATGGACCCTTACAGATTGAAAGAAGAAATTATATTGAGGAACAAGGTAACGGCAGAGAAATTAAGCAAATATCTTGTTATGAAAGAAGATACAGAAAACCTGGATATTATTGGAGAACTATGCATCTAACATGAATGGATTAAAAAAATTTACTAATGAAGTAGTACTGAAGAAATTAATGTGATTGAAAGTGATGACTTGCATTCTACGATTTCAGAGGTGGTGGTGATGGAGCTGGTGGATGCCACTGTTGTGATCTGCCAAAACTTCATAATCCTAGAATTATTCCCACAAATTCACAGGTAGGAAATAGTCATAGAGAGAGCACAGAAACAGGCCCTTTGGCCCACTGAGTCTGCATCAACCACCCAATTACACTCATCCTACATTCATCCCTCTTTTGCTTTCTCCCCACATTTTCATTAGCTCCCCTACCACCAACCCCCCCCCCCCCCCCCCACCCACCCAAGTCTACCATTCATCTACTCACCAGTGGCAATTTACAGTGACCAATTAGCCTACTACCCCTATGTCTTTGGGATGTGGGAGGAAACTGGAGCAGCCAGAGGAAACCTGTGTGGTCACAGAGAGAACCTCCAGACTACATGTAGACAGTGCTAAGGTCAGAATTGAACTTGGGTCTCTGGTGCTGTGAAGCAAAGGCTCTACTGACTACGGCATTGTGGCACCATGCTACACAGTGTAATCCCATAATTTAAGGAAGATGTGATAGAGAAAATGGGAGCTGTAGACCAGTCATACCAATACCAATCAGTAGTAGGGAAAATGTTCAAATCTATTATTAGGAAGTGGTGGGCTTGAGGGGTCTAGTAGCCTATTCCTGCTATTTTCTTGTGTAACTGTGCCTTGAAAATAAGTAATGGGATGGGGCAGAATTGATGTGAAATTATGTTTGACAAATCTGTTGGTTTTTTGAAGTTATAATTAGCACAGCAGATAAGGGCAAACCCTTCTGTGTATTTAGGCTATCAAGAGGTTAAAAAAAAGGAAATTATTAAACAAAATTAAAGAGGAGAGTATTTGGAACAATATAGTAGTGTGGGCTCAGGATTGGTTAATGGACAGAAATCAAAGTTGTACAGAGAGCCAAATGGCCAACTTCTACTCCAATTTATTTTTGGATTGAGAGGCTAAGGCTAGTTGGGTGCTGCAGAGATTGGCGCTCGCACCTTGGATGTTCAGAATCTAGATCAATTATTTGGTTGAAGAGATTAGGTGTATTATATCCAGGTTTGATAATGAAACAAAGCTTAAGTGGTAGTATGGGCTATAAGGAGGGTGCACAGGTGCTTCAGTATTTAGACAAACTAAGTGAAAGGGCAAAGAAATGGCAGATGGAACAATGTGGGAAAAAGAGCTCATCCACTCTATAGTGAAAAATTGTAGGTTGGAGTATTCTTTCTAAATAGTGAGAGATTAAAAATATTGGTATTCAGAGGGACCTGGTGTTTTTGTGCAAAAATCACTGGAAGTTAACATGTAGGTAAAGCAAGCAATTAGTAAGGAGAATGGAATTTCAACTTTTATTGAAAGAGGATTTGAGTAAACATAACATTACAGCACAGTACAGGTCCTTCGGCCCACAATGTTGTGCCGACATTTTATCCTGCTCTAAGATCTATCTAACACTTCCCTCCCACATAGCCCTCCTTTTCTCTATCATTCATGTGTCTATCTAAGAGTCTCTTAAATGTCCCTAATATATCTGCCCCCACAACCTCTGCCGGCAGTGCATTCTGCCCACCCACCACTCTTTCAAAAAAAAACTTACCCCGACGACCCCTTTATCTTCCTCCAATCATGTTAAAATGATGCCCCCTCGTGTTAGTCATTGTCGCCCTGGGAAAAAGTCTGTGACTGTCCACTCAATCTATGCCTCTTATTATCTTGTGCACCTCTTATCTGTTGTGTGAAAAGGTTCTTCTGGAATCCTAAAGATCGAGGGCTCTGGACAGAGGCTTTGGATTTTAAAAATAGTTTAATCATAAAGGCAAACGCAGGGACAGAATGAATAGGACCAGATGCACACTTGTGCGCACACACACATACACAAGAGACCGCGAACGTGAGGGGGGAATCGCAACGAGGATGAGATACACACAATAAACAAGGTACAGCTTATCAAGGGATAAACACTTCAATGCCTGAATACCTTGCCCCAAACAAGCATTGGCCCTAACACTTCCTGGATTCTGACTAAGATGCTCCCAAACCACATGGTAGTGCACACTCTTATCAGTGGTCTCTGCAGCATTGTCTCACTATTCCTGGGAAAGTCAAAAGAGGGAGACCAGGTGATTGCAACACTCTTTATAGTGCTGGAAGGCCTGGCCAGGTAGTTTAGACAGACCAGTGGCTTGGAGGTCAAGGACAAAGGTGCCTGCCAGAGTGAATGGTCAGGCAGGTTCACGAACAAAGGTGCTCTCCCAGGCCAATCCCTATGCCCACACCTCATGGGTGGGGTGGAGCCAAACCTCGATTGACAGTGGTGTGACTTCTGACCCAATGAGCAATGCTGTCATCTGACCAGAGGCGTCGCTGTCATCACTGTCACGTGACAGCCATGTGCTTTCATACTACATTCCACCCCTTCAGAAGTCACAGTACTCGTCAATCGTTACATGGGGATGACTGTTTCTAAATCTACAATTGTGTCAGTATATACAGTACTAATGGGAGTCAGAAGTGGCGGTGGCCCAGTGGGCGACAGTTGCCCACCATCCCCCCAGTGACCCAAACAGCCACCAGAAGGTGCCATGCTGGAGGAGCTGGTCCCTCACTTTGGAATTTTGGCCACCGAGTCCCTAACATGAGCAGCCAGTCTGGTGGTGTTGCTGGATTCATCAGGGATAAAGGTGCAGTACTCCTTACTAATCACTGCACACGTACAACCATCTGTAGTGAGTAGGTAATCCAGGGCCGTCATTCTGCAGGGCTCAGCCAGTGTCTGGGGCACGCTGGTCATTTGTATGACCTCACGGGACAGTCGGGCAGTGCCATAAGTGGGGTAGGCTATCATCCAGAACTTCTCCACCTCCGTGATGACTCTCCCGTCCCTGTGGCTGCTGTATGCCAGGTGCTCCCCAAGTTCATTGAGAGTGTGGATATAGGGCACCCCGAACACCAGACAGCAGCAGCTATACCAGCTCGTGGGGAGCCACAGGTGTGCATGGTAGCTGCAAATCCAGAGGGTCCCACTCAAGTCCAGGGAGCCCTCAGCTTAGCGGCACCATCAGCAGTGGTCACTGAGGCACCTGGGTACCAGTTTCGCTCACACTCACTATGGCCAACTGAAAAGGTGGAACCATGCTCATTGTGGAGTCTGCACCAGCATTCCCTTGGCTTACTCAGCGTCTGTGGGATGACTGAGGGTTGGGACTCGGGTGGAGGTCAAATTGTAGGAAGCGAAATACCAGCTCCTGAAACACCCACCCCATTTTGGGAATCTCTGGAAGGACTGTGCTGCAGTGGTGAGGGGAGTGGTGGGGGACTGCTGTCCAGCCCCCGCCCCGCCCAAAACTGATATACTGAACCTGACCAGCGCAAAAAGTGTGTAAGCAGTTCATTCAAAGATTATCCAGGGGAATCATGGTAAATGGCAGAGCTTCATTGGCATGTGCTGGGGTCCGCGGACAAATCCAACAGTTCGATATATATTAGAGGTGCTAGCGAATTCGTAGGCAACTTTGGGGAAGGTGTTAGCAGACGTCTTGATGCCAATCATCACGGAGAGCAGGAGCAGGGAGTGAAGTAGTGCCATCACCTGCCAGAGGCTCCATCTGGCGACCATCTCACCAGCCGAGACCTGCAATTCAAAAGGGATACCTGCCTGGCGGGAAGCAAGTGGCAGTGCTTGTCCCACAGCTTGCTTTGCTACTTCAAAAGCAGCCTGTTGTTTGGGTCCCCGTGCGAATGTATGTGGCCTCAGGTCCCCCAGTTGCGCAAGGGTGATGGAGCAAACGTGCTGGGGACCCTGGCCTCCATCCTATAGGAGGGGGGTAGAGGTCTCTCACCCTGTGGGTGAGGGTTCCTGCTGGTGGAAATGGGTCATTTCCTGTCGCAGCAGGTCCTGGAGCTGAGTCATGAGGGCGGAGGAGACTGTTTCAGGTGGGGGAGGGGCAGAAGCAAATATCAGTGTCTGCAGGGGCAGCCCACGTGGTCCGGCAGTTGGGGGCGCCCCCTGTGTCGGGCTTGGACCTGGGGTGGCTGTGGATCTTCCTGCGGCCGGGCTTCCCCCCTGCAGAGCTCCTTCCAGCGCGCGTGGAGAGCAGAGGTCGGGACCCCGTCTGTGCTGGCGTTATCCACCCCTGCACGCAACAGGTCTAGGTATAGCTGCTTGCATGGGACGGGGGGGGCGGGTCGTGTCCCCAGCCCTCGTCTCCACGGACCTGGGTGGGCGCCCCCCGCTGCATGTATTCTAACCCTTCCAGGAGGGTGATGGCTTCCTGAATGGTCCTCCCACTAACTGGTCGCATGAGAGGCAGGACCACTGGCCTCAACTTGGGGCGCGCGGTGGCGACCAGGTAATCTTCTAACGCGCTGGTCGCCACGGTGTCCTCCAAGGGCTCAAGGTCACCAGCCCTCTCAAATGCCAGTCACCAGCGCCCATTCTCTGAAGACCCTGGTGTCCTCACTGACTGTGCTCCACTGCAGTCACCCGTATAAATCCCATTCAAGGAGGGTAGGGTACTGAGCACTTACTGTGGTCACTACCCAGTCCCACAGGGTAGTGTTGTCCCCAGCCCCTTCACGTGGTGCCCACAGGGCATTGTTAATGCTCTGGTCAGACAAGCTCCCCAGGGCGCTTGCCTCTGGGTGAGAGAGGCTCACAGTGGGGGCCCCCTCATCCCACAGTCGGAGCAACCACGTGGCCAGGTGTTTGCCCGGCCGCTGGTGGTACCGGTCCGCCAGCTGGGTTAGCTCCTTGATGGAGAAATCTCGGGTCTCCGTGGTCTCAAGAGGGGCTCCGTGTACTTACCCCTGCGGCGGTCGTATCCCTGGTCCCCTCCCTTTCATGGCAGACCTGGGACTGTGTTTGGACGAGTCGAACCTGCAGGGGCTCGGGTACATAGGGTGGAGGGCGGGTGCGAGAGGCCCCCTGCTCTTCGGGCACCCTCTGCTCGTCCGTATCCATCCATATATCCCCATCCCCCAGGCAGGTGTCCAGCTTGTTGCCGCGCCGTACCAGGGCTCGAATTTTAAATGGGTCTGGCTGCCAGCCAGACCTGCGTGCTGCTTTTGCCTGCTGTGCTTTGATCAGTCGACAGGCGACCTTGGTACCCCTGACCTCAAGGTCGTTGGCTTGGGTCTGGGCAATTTGTACTGCCTCCCACAGCGTGCAGCATCGTTATCAGAGGGCCTCTATCTCCTTTTCCCTCTGTAGGTAGGTATCCTGCAACTGGCCAGTAATCTTGACCTGGCGCCTCAGGAGGGATGCCAGGAGCCAGAGGGCATCCCTTTGACACTGGGGAACCCTGACTGCTGGAGGAGGGCCACCACATGGTGTCCCAGTTTCTCACCATGTGGATCTAACTGCTTAGCCCAGTCCACTGGCTTACCGTGGTCTGCCAGCATAATGGCCAAGCTCCCAAATCCCTCACTCTCATCCATCCACCCAGGGATTCTCTCCTTTGTGCCTGAGCTAGCCCCTTTCCACCAGTTCCAAAACATTCCTCTTCACCCTTCCCCCCCCGCCCCCCCCATCCCCCCCCAATCTGTGTCCAGCCAAGACCTTCAAGACCCTGCTCACTGCGCCAAATGTTCTGTGAAAAGGTTCTTTTGGAATCCTAAAGATTGAGGGCTCTGGACACAGGCTTTGGAATTTAAAAATAGTTTAATCACGGAGGCAAACACGGGGACAGAATGAATGGGACCAGATGCACACTTGCAGGAGACAGTGAACGTGAGGGGGAAATAGCAACAAGGTTGAGACACACTCACTCACACTCACTCACACTCACTCACACTCACCAATATACAGCTTATCAAGGGATAAACACTTCAATGCCTGAATACCTTGCCCCAAACAAGCATAGAACATAGAAAAACTACAGCACAATTCAGGCCCTTCAGCCCACAAAGCTGTGCCGAACATATCCCTAGCCTAGAAATAGTCCCTTAAAAGGCTGTTGGATAGGTACATGGAACTGAGAAAAATAGAGGGCTGTGGGTAAGCCTAGTAATTTCTAGGCTAGCGATATGTTCGGCACAGCTTTGTGGGCTGAAGGGCCAGAATTGTGCTGTAGTTTTTCTATGTTCTGTGCTTGTTTGGGGCAAGGTATTCAGGCATTGAAGGCCCTATCGTATCCGCTTCCACCACTGTTGCCGGTAGCCCATTCCACACACTCACCACTTTGAGTAAAAAAAAACTTACCCTGACATCTCCTCTATACCTACTCCCCAGCACCTTAAACCTACGTCCTCTTGTGGCCACCATTTCACCCCTGGGGAAAAGCCTCTGACTGTCTATCCGATCAATACCTCTCATCATCTCATATACCAATATCAGGTCCCCCCCATCCTCATCACTCCAAGGAGAAAAGGCAGAGTTCCCTCAACCTGCTTTCATAAGGCATGCTCCGCATTCCAGGCAGCATCTTTGTAAATCTCCTCTGCACCCTTTTTATGGCTTTCACATCCTTCCTCTAGTGAGGCGACCAGAACTGAGCACAGTACTCCAAGTGGGGTCTGACCAGGGGCCTATATAGCTGCAACAATATCTCTCGGCTCCTAAATTCAATTCCCCGATTGATGAAGGACAATACACCATATGCCTTCTTAACCACAGAGTCAACCTGCGCAGCCACTTTGAGTGTCCTATGGACTTGGACCCCAAGATCCCTCTGATCCTCCACACTGCCAAGAGTCCTACCATTAATACTATATTCTGCCATCATATTTGACCTACCAAAATGAACCACTTCACACTTATCTGGGTTGAACTGTATCTGCCACTTCTCAGCCCAACTTTGCATCCTATCTATGTTCATCTGTAATCTCTGACAGCCCTCCAAACTATCCACAACACCCCCAACCTTTGTCATCCGCAAACTTACTAACCCACCCCTCCACTTCCTCATCCAGGTAGTTTATAAAAATCACAAAGAGCAAGGGTCCCAGTACAGATCCCTGAGGTACACCGCAGGTCACCGACCTCCACACAGAATACGACCCTTCAACAACCACTCTTTGTCTTCTGTGGGCCAGCCAGTTCTGGATCCACACTGCAATGTCCCCTTGAATCCCATGTCTCCTCACCTTCTCCATAAGCCTCGCATGGGGTACCTTATCAAACACCTTGCTGAAATCCATATACACTACATCTACTGCTCTCCCTTCATCGATGTGTTTAGTCACATCCTCAAAAAATTCAATCAGGCTCGTAAGGCAGGACCTGCCCTTGACAAAGCCATGCTGACTGTTCCTAATCATATTATACCTCTCCAAATGTTCATAAATCCTGCCTCTCAGGATCTTCTCCATTAGTTTACCAACCACTGAGGTGAGACTCACTGGTCTATAATTCCCTGGGCTATCCCTACTCCCTTTCTTGAATAAGGGAACAACATCCGCAACCCTCCAATCTTCCGGAACCTCTCCCATCTCCATCGACAATGCAAAGATCATTGTCAGAGGCTCCGCAATCTTC
Organism: Pristis pectinata; assembly: GCF_009764475.1. Taxonomy (NCBI): domain Eukaryota; kingdom Metazoa; phylum Chordata; class Chondrichthyes; order Rhinopristiformes; family Pristidae; genus Pristis; species Pristis pectinata. Next base: position 102,261,330 of record NC_067413.1, read on the forward strand.
CCTCGCCTCCCACAGCAGCCTGGGGTACATCTCATCCAGTCTCGGCGACTTATCCAACTTGATACTTTCCAAAAGTTTCAGCACCTCCTCTTTTCTAATATCTACATGCTCAAGCTTTTCAGCCCGCTGCAAGTCCCCAGTACAATCCCCCAGATCTTTTTCCGTAATGAATACTTTGTCAGTATTCACAAAGTACCTCCGCCATTTCTTCCAGATCCATACACACTTTCCCACTGCTGCACTTGATAGGTCCTATTCTTTTGCATCTTATCCTCTTGCTCTTCACATACTTGTAGAATGCCTTGGGGTTTTCCTTAATCCTGCCCGCCAAGGCCTTCTCATGCCCCCTTCTGGTTTTCCTAATCTCCTTCTTAAGCTCCTTCTTATTAGCCTTATACTCTTCCAGATCTCTAACATTACCTAGCTCTCTGTACCTTTTGTAAGCTTTTCTTTTCCTTTTGACTAGATTTATTATAGCCTTTGTACACCACGGTTCCTGTTTCCTCTCGTGACTCCCCTGTCTCATTGGAACATGCCTATGCAGAACTCCACACAAATACCCCCTGAATATTTGCCACATTTCTTCCGTACTTTTCCCTGAGAACATCTGTTCCCTATTTAATCTTCCAATTTCTTGCCTGAGAGCCTCATAATACCCTTTACTCCAAGTAAACACCTTTCTAGTCTGTCTGTTCCTATCTGTCTCTAGTGCTAACGTAAAGGAGATAGAATTATGATCACTGTCACCAAGATGTTCACCCACTGAGAGATCTGACACCTGACCAGATTCATTTCCCAATACCAAATCAAGCACAGCCTCTCCTCTTGTAGGCCTATCTACATATTATGTCAAGAATCCTTCCTGAACACACTTAACAAACTCCTCCCCATCTAAACCCCTCAGTGTCTGGAGATGCCAATTGATGTTTGGGAAATTAAAATACCCCATCACAATAACTCTATTCTCACACCTTTCTAGGATCTGCTTCCCTATGTGCTCCTCAATATCCCTGTTATTATTGGGTGGCCTATTAAAAAAAAACACCCAGTAAAGTTATTGACCCCTTCCTGTTCCTAACCTCCAACCACAGAGACTCCGTAGACAGTCCGTCCACGACGTCCACTTTTTCCGCAGCCATGACGCTATCTCTGATCGACAGTGCCACTCCCCCACCTCTTTTGCCTCCCTCCCTGTCCTTTCTGAAACATCTAAAACCCAGCACTTGAAGCAACCATTCTAGTCCCTGAACCATCCAAGTCTCCGTAATGGCCACCACATCATAGCTCCGAGTATTATCCAAGCTCTAAGCTCATCTGCCTTGTTCACAATACTCCTTGCATTAAAATAGACACATCTCAAACCTGTCTGAGCATGTCCATTCTCTATCACCTGCCTATCGTACCTGCTACTAGCTTTCCCTATTTGAGAACCAAACACCTCTTCCCCAGTCTCTCCAGTTCAGATCCCAGCCCCCAACAATTCTAGTTTAAACTCTCCCCAGTAGCTTTAGCAAACCTCCCTGCCAGGATATTGGTCCCCCTGGGATTCAAGTGCAACCCATCTTCTTTGAACAGGTCATACCTGCCCCAAGAGAGGCCCCAATGATCGAGAAATCTGAATCCCTGCTCCTTACTCCAATTCCTCAGCTCTAACACTCCCTGGAATCTGACTAAGTCACTCCCAAACCATATGGTAGTGCACACTCTTCCCAGTGGTCTCTGCAGCATTGTCTCACTATTCCTGGGGAAGTCAAAAGACAGAGACCAGGGGATTGCAACGATCTTTATAGTGCTGGAGGGCCTGGCCAGGTAACTTAGACATGCCAATGGCTTGGAGGTCAAGGACAAAGGTGTCTGCCAGATCCAATGGTCAGGCAGGTTCAGGAACAAAGGTGCTCTCCCAGGCCAATCCCTATGCCCACACCTCATGGGTGGGGTGGAGCCAAACCTCGATTGACAGTGGTGTGACTTCCAACCCAATGAGCAATGCTGTCATCCGACCTGAGGGGTCATTGTCACGTGACAGCCATGTGCATTCATACTACATCTTGTGCACCTTTATCAAGCCTCCTCCTCTCCAAAGAGAAAACACAGGTCTTGCTCCATTTATATGGACACCAGGCGAGACTGCTTTTGGAATATTGTATACTGGTCTTGTCGGCCTATCAAAGGAAGAATGTAATTTGCAATAAAAGGGAGTGCAGTACAAGTTCACCAGATTGATTTCAGGAATGGTAAATTTGTCATTGGGGGAGAGACTACGCAGACTGGGTCTGTAATCTTGAGCCTAGAACATTGGAGATGATTTCACTGAGATGTACAATATTCTTATTGGGTTTGAAAAGGCGAGTATGGATTTGATGCTAGGTATGTAGAACCAGGAGTCACAGTGTCAAAAAAAAAGTAATGGCACATTCTGGACAGATGAGAAGAATTTCTTTATCTATAGTCATTATAACATGGAAACAGACCATTCTGCCCATAGAGTCTTTGCTTACTGTCATGTACTCATTTGCCTTCGCTCATCTTGCCAACTAATCAGTATTGTTCTGTAGCCTTACACTATTATGTATTTTCCAGCAGTTGGCCCATAGTCTTCTGTGCCCTGATGTTTCAAGTACTTATCTAAAGTGCCAGTGCCTGCCTCTATCATGCCCTTAGGTTAGTGCATTCCAGATTTCAACTACCCTCTCTGAAACAATTCTTCCTCAAATCCCCTCTAAATCTTTTACCCTTACCTTAAACATATGTCCTCTGGTCATAGACATTTTGCTAAAGGCAAAAGTTTCTCACTATCTACTCAATCTATGCTCCTTATAATCGAGTTCCATTCAGCTTTTACTACTCCAGAGGAAACAAACCCAGGCTGTCTAATCTATCATAGCTGAAATGCTGCATCTCTGGCAATAAGGTGAATTTCCATTGCATCGTCTCCAGTAAGATCACATACCATCTGCTTTAAGAAGGCCATTATCATCCTGATACCTAAGAAAAACTAGGTAACATCCCTTAATGACTATGCCCAGTGTCTCTGACATGCACCATTATGAAGTGCTTTGAGAGGCTGGTCATGGCACACATTAACTCCAGTCTCCTAGACAACATCGACCCACTGCAATTTGCCTACTGCTGAAGCAGGTCTACAGCGGACGTCATTTACCTGACCCTACACTCATCTCTGGAACATCTGAACAGTAAAGACAGCTCAGTTAGACTATTGTTTATTGACTACAGCTTTGGCTTCGATACTATTATTACAAACTTATTTCCAAACTCTGAGACCTGGGACTCAACACCTCCCCTTGCAATTGGATCCTTGACATCCTGACCAACGGAACGCAATCAGTAAGCAACATCTCCACCATGATTATTCTCAACACTGGTGCTCCATAATGCTGCGTCCTCAGCCCCCTACTGTACTCCCTATACACTCACGACTGCGAGGCCAGATTCTGCTCTAATTCCATCTACAGGTTTGCAAATGATACCATTGTAGAGGGCTATATTTCAAATAACAATGAGTCAGAGTACAGGGAGGAGATCGAGAGCCTAGTGACATGGTGTCATGACAACAACCTTTTCCTCAATGTCAGCAAAACAAAAGAGCTGGTCATTGACTTAAGGAAGGGTGTGGTGCACATACTCCTGTCTGCATCAACGGTGCTAAGATCGTGAGAGTTGAGCTTCAAATTCCTATGAGTGAACATCACCAATAGCCTATCCTGGTCCAACCACGTCAACGCCATGGCCAAGAAAGCTCACCAGCTCCTCTACTTGCTAAGGAAGCTAAAGAAATTTGACATGACCCCATCAACGCTTGCCAATTTTTATTGATGCACCATAGAAAACATCCTGTCCAAATGTATCATGGCTTGTTATGGTAACTGCTCTGCCCGTGAACGCAAGAAACTGCAGCGCAGTACATCACGAAAACCAGCCTCCCCCCTGTGCCACCTTAACCACCTCATCTATTTCTGCTGGGAGCTTTAGTGATCCTTGGACATGTACTCCAAGCTCCTTCTGCCTCTCACTGCTGCAGCCTGTGGTTCCCACCTGCAACAGGTCTACAGCAGACGCAACCTCACTGGCTCTCCACTCTACTTCGGAGCCCCTTGACAACTGTAAGAAATATGTCAGGCTACTGTTTATCGCTTACAGCTCGGGGTTCAACAATATTCCCTCAGTGCTAATGACCAAGCTTCAAAACTTGGGCTTCTGTACCTCCCTCTGCAACTGGATCCTTTACTTCCTAACAGGGAGACCGCAGTCAGTATGGATCGGCAATAACATCTCTTCCTCGCTGAATATCAACACAGGTACATGTCAAGGATGCATGCTTAGCCCACTTCTCCATTCTCTCTACACTCGTAACTGTGTGGCTAAGCACAGCTCAAACACCATCTATAATTTAAGCAATGACACCACTGTTGTTGGTAGAATCTAAGACAGCGATGAGGAGGCTTACATGAACGAGATAGATCGACTGGTTGGGTGGTGTTGCAACAACAACCTTGCACTCAACATCAGCAAAATCAAGGAACTGATTGTGGACTTAAGGAAGAACATGCACCAATCCTTATTGAAGGGTCAGCAGTGGAAAGGGTGAGCTGCTTCAAGTTCCTGGGCATCAATATCTTAGAGGATTCATCCTGGGCCCAACACATTGATGCAGTCACGAAGAAGGCATGTCAGCAGCTCTGCTTTGTTAGGAGTTTGAGGCGATTTGGTACATCACCAAAGACTTACAAATTTCTATAGTTGTACAGTGGAGAGCATCCTAACTGATTGCATCACAGCCTCGTATGGAGCGTCAAGGGCTACAGAGGATTATAGAGTCAGTCAGCTCCATCATGGATACAACCCTCCCCACCATTGAGGACATCTTTGAGGCAGTGCCTCAAGAAGGTGGCATCTATCATTAAGGACCCTCACTATCTGGGACATGCCCTCTTCTTGTTACCACCATCAGGCAGGTGGTACAGGAGCCTGAAGATCCAAACATAACGATTCAAGGATAGTTACTTCCCTCTACCACCACATTTCTGAATGATCCACGAGCACTACCTCGTTATTCCTTCTTTTCTGCAGTATTTATTTTTGTAATTTATTGATTTTTGTGTCTTTGCACTGTACTGCTGCTGCAAAACAACAAATTTCATGTCATATCAGAATCAGATTTATTATCACTGGTATGTGTTTCCATAATACTTGACAAGTAAATATTAAATATTTATACAAAGCAGTGCTAACTTTATAAATTATATTGGTCAGCATGGCTGAATTGGGCCAAATGGCCTGTTTCCATGCTGTATGACTCTATTAATAAAATTTCACTTTGAAGGCTATTTAGCCTATGACACACTCATTCACTGATATACCTGAATTATACGCACCAGATCAATGAATGCCCTTGTAGACATAAGAAATAGGAGAAGGAGTTGGCCATCTGGCCCATCAAGCCTGCTCTGCCATTCAATAAGATCATGGCTGATATGACTTGGACCATTGGGATCTCTTCTGGGATAGAGGTAACCTGTATAAGAGGCACAGGTTGCACTTGAACCAGAGAGGGACCAATATCCTTGCATGGCAATTAATGCTACACAGGAGGGTGTAAACTAGATTGGCTGGGGGTTGGGATACTGAGCAAGTCATGGGATAAAGCAGTAGCCAGTGAGAGCAAGTCTAGTAATCAGGATAGCCAGGGGCACAGTAAAGGCAGGGAAAGGAATACCCAGTCAAAATGCATTTAGTTCAATGCACGAGGTTTAATAGGTAAGGCGGATGAACTCAGCGTGGATTGGCTGAGGACTGGGATGTTATAGCCATAACAGAAACATGGTTGAGAGAAGGGCAGGACTGGCAACTAAGTATTCCAGGATATAGATGCTACATTACAGAGGTACAGATAAGCAAGGAGGGGATGTTGCCTTTTTGATAAGGGAGGACATAACAGTAATACTTAAAGATGACATTATTTGGGGATCGTCCAGTGAGGCCATGTAGGTAGAACAGAAACAAGAATGGGAGGGTCACTCTCGTGGGGCTGTATTATAGACCCCCCCCCCAGTAGTCAGTGGGAACTTGAGCAGGTGTGTAGAGAAATGGCTCATAGTTGTAATAATAATAGGGTTGTATTAGTGGGAGATTTTAATTTCCCCAGTATTGACTGGACTACCCAGAATGTTAAGAGCCTAGATGCTGTGGAATTTGTGAAATGTGTCCAGGAAAATTTCCTGAGTCAATATATAGAGGACCCTACTCTGGAGGGTGCAATACTGGACCTCCTCTTAAGGAATGAGGTAGGGAAAGTAACGAAAGTGACAGTCAGGGAGCACCTAGGCTCTAGTGACCATAATTCTATTAGTTTTAAGATAGTGATGGAAAAGGATAGGACAGGTCCACAGGTTAGGGTCCTAAACTGGAGAATGGCTAATTTTAGGGGAATTAGGCAGGGTCTAGTAGAGGTTGATTGGGAGAGCCTGTTTGAAGAAAAATGAATGAGTTAACAAGTGGGAAACTCTTAAGAGGGTGAAATCAAGGGTCCAGGAGCAGCATGTTCCTGTTCGGGTAAACCTGGTAAGTTTAGGGAACCTTGGTTGATGAGGGATATTGAAGCTCTTGTCAAGAAAAAGAAGGAAGCATACATTGGGTTTAGGAGGTTGGCGATGAGTGAGTGCCTTGATGACTACAAAAAGATTAAGAATACTCTTAAGAGGAAAATCAGCAGGGCAGAGAGAGGGTATGAGGTGGATCTGGCAGGTAGGTTACAGAAAATCCCAAGAGGTTCTATAGCTATGTTAAGAGTAAGAGGGTGGCTAGGGAGAGAGTAGATCCTCTTAGAGATCAGTCGGGCCACCTATGTCTTGAGGTGCAGGAGATGGGTGGGATTTTTAATGAATATTTCTCTTCTGTGTACACTGAGGAGAAAATCATCGTTGCTCAAGAGATAAGGGAAACTAGTGGAGATGTTTTGGAGGAAATTCATCTTACTAGGGAGGAGGTATTTGCAGCCTTATAGTACATTAGGGTGGATAAATCCTCAGGGCCTGATCAAGTGCATCCTTGGACTTTGTGGGAGGCTAGAGAAGAAATTGCGGAGATACTTGCTTCATCATTAGCCACTAGTGAACTCCCTGAAGACTGCAAGCTGGCTAATGTTGTTCTGTTGTTTAAGAAGGGTAGCAAGGACAAGCCAGGACCTACAGGCTGGTCAGCCCGACATCAGTAGTAGGGAAGTTACTGGAGGAAATTCTGAGGGACAGGATCTACCAGCATTTGGATAGACAAGAGTCCAATTTATTGGTATTGGTTTATTATGGTCACTTGTACCGAGGTACAATGAAAAGCTTGTCTTACAAACCAATCGTACAGGTCAATTCATTACACAGTGCAGTTACATTGAGTTAGCACAAAGTGCATTGATGTAGTACAGGTAAAAAAGCAGTAACAGTACAGAGTAAAGTGTCACAGCTACAGAGAAAGTGCAGTGCAGTAAGGTGCAAGGTCGCAACAAGGTAGATCGTGAGGTCATGGTCCATCTCATTGTATAAGGGAACTGTTCAGTAGTCTTATCACAGTGGGGTAGAAGCTGTCCTTAAGTCTGGTGGTACGTGCAGCACAGCTTTGTGTGTGGAATGTCGTCTTTGACGAACCGTGTAGAGTTTTTTGAAGAGGTAACCAAAAAGATAGATGAGGGTAGGGCAGTGGATGTTGTCTCTTTGGATATTAACAAGGCATTTGACAAGGTCCTACATGGTAGGCTGGTCTGGAAGTTTAGATCCCATGGAATCCAGGGAGAGCTAGTTAGGTGCATTCAAAATTTGCTCGGAGTTGGGAAGCAGAGGGTGGTGGTTGAAGGTTGTTTCGCAGAATGGAGATGGTGACTAGTGGTGTGCTGCAGGGGTCGGTGTTGGGACCCTTGTTATTTGTTATTTATGTAAATGATTTGGATGTGAATGCACAAGGCTTGATCAGTAAGTTTGTGGATGACACGAAATTAGGAGGAGGTGTTGATAGTGAAGGAGGTTATAGTAGATTACAAGGGATCTTGATCAGTTAGGAAAGTGGGCTGAGGAGTAGCAAATGGATTTCAATACAGATAAGTGTGAGGTGATGCATTTTGGAAAGTCAAACCAGCGTAGGACTTGTACTATGAATGGTAGGGCACCAGGGAGTGCAATGGGTCAGAGAGACTGAGGAGTACAAGTGCATAGTTCGTTGAAAGCAGCATCACGGGTAGACAGGGTGGTGAAAAAGGCGTTTAGCATGCTGGTCTTCATCAGTCAGGGCTTTGAGTATAGGAGTTGGGACGTTACGTTGCAGTTGTACAAGTTGTTGGTGAGGCTGCACTTGGAGTACTGTGTACTGTTTTGGCCACCCTGTTATAGGAAAGACGTGGTTAAACTGGAAAAAGTGCAGAAAAGATTTATGAGGATGTTGCCAGGATTAGAGGGCCTGAGTTATAGCGAGAGGTTGGCCAGGCTAGGTCTTTATTCCTTGGAATGTAGGAGAATGAGGGGTGATCTTATAGAGGTTTATAAAATCTTGAGGGGCATAGATAAGATGGATGTTAGCAGTCTTTTCCCCAGGGTAGGGGAGTCCAAAACTAGGGGTATAGATAGGTTGAGTGAGCTAGGGTTTTTATCTTTAGAGAGAAGGAGGATGAGAGGTGACTTGATAGAGGTGTACAAGATGATAAGAGACATAGATCGAGTGGACAGTCAGAGACTTTTTCTCAGGGTGACAATGGCTAACATGAGGGGACATAATTTGAAGGTGATTGGAGGAAGGTATAAGGGAGATGTCAGGGGTAAGTTTTTTACACAGAGTGTGGTGGGTGCATGGAATGCGCCACCGGCAGAGGTTGTGGGGGCAGATACATTAGGGACATTTAAGAGACTCTTAGACAGGTGCATGAATGATTAGAAAAATGGGGGCTATGTGGGAGGGAAGGATTAGATAGATCTTAGAGCAGGATAAAATGTCAGCACAACATTGTGGGCCAAAGGGCCTGTACTGTGCTGTAATGTTCTATGTTCTATATTTAGTGTGAGAGGGGAAATGTTACCTGAGGGGCAACTTTTTCACGCAAAGAGTGGTGAGTATATGGAACGAGCTGCCAGAGGAAGTGGTTGAGGTAGGTGCTATATCACTTAAGAAACACTTGGATAGGTCCATGGAGTGGCAGGGCTTAGAGGGATATGGGCCGAACACAGGATATTGGGACTAGCAGGGTGGGCACCGAGGTCGGCATGGACTTATTGGGCCAAAGGGCCTGTGTCCATGCTGTTTTGCTCTGTGACTCTTAAGTTACACAGAAATAAAATAAATTTCACAGTGAATCTGGGAAGTTTAAAGGGAGCATGGAAACCAGAGGCCCTGGAGTGTCAGAAAGGGAAACATAACCAGGCACCAAACCATTGGGATTTCTGTATGGTCGGATAGTAGATCACTGGAAAGTTATTATATTGAAGCAAAGATTTTGCTGGAGTTGGAACACCCTAGGAACTACTAACAATTAGAATCAGATTTATTATCACTGACATATGACATGAAAGTTTTTGTTTTGCAGCAGCAGTACTGTGCAAAGACATACAAATGTATAAATTACAAAATTAATAAATAGTCCTTAGGACTGAGGAAAGGAAAACTCAGAGGGTGATGAACCTCTGTAATTATCTACCCAGGAGAGCTGTGAAGGCTTATTCATTAAGTTCATTGACAAAGAACCATAGATTTGTAGATATTTAGAAAATCAAAATATCTGGGATAGTGCTGAAAAATGGTATTGAGGTTGAAGATCAGCCATGAATGGCAGAACCAGCTTGAAGAGCTAAATGGCTGCCTCCTACTTCCTATGTTCTCATTAGGTTTCAGTTTTGAACTTGCAGTTAACATCTCGCACATCTTCAAGACTGGAAAGTGGCTTTGCCTCTCCCCGAAAGTAAAGAAATCATTCCTAATGGGTGATGAATTCTCAATGTTTAAACTTTTGAAGTGTTTAAAAAAATGAATACTCATCCACTGTCAACACTTGACCATTGAAACGTGTAAGATAGGGAAATAGTAAATGGAACTTCATTCGTAGAACATAGAACATTACAGTACAGTATAGACCCTTCGGCCCACTATGTTGTGCCGACATCTTATCCTGCTCTAATATCTATCTAACCCTTCCCTCCCATGTAGCCCTCCATTTCTCTATCATTCATGTGGCTATCTAAGAGTCTCTTAAATGTCCCTAATGTATCTGCCCCCACAACCTCTGCCGGCAGTGTGTTCCACACACCCACTACTGTCTGTGCTTTTAAAAAAAAACTTACCTCCCACTTATATCTTCCTCCATTCACCTTAAGGTTATGTCCCCTTGTGTTAGCCATTTTTGCCCTGGGAAAAAGGTTTCTGATGGTCCACTCGATCTAAGCCTCTTATCATCTTGTACACCTCTATCATGTCACCTCTCATCCTCCTTTGCTCCAAAGACAAAAGCCCTAGCTCACTCAACCTATCCTCATAAGACATGCTCTCCAATCTGGGCAGCATCCTGGTAAATCTCCTCTGCACCATCTCTAAAGCTTCCACGTCCTTCCTATAATGTGGCGACCAGAACAGAACTCCAAGTGTGGTCTAACCAGAGTTCTATAGAGCTGCAACATTAGCTCGCAGCTCTTGAACTCAATAGCCTGACTGATGAAGGCCAACACACCATACGCCACCTGAACAACCCTATCGACCTGTGCGGCAATCTTGAGGGATCTATGGACATGGACCCCAAGATCCCTCTGTTCCTCCACACTGCTAAGAGTCCTGCCATTAACCTTGTATTCCGCCTTCAAATTCAGTCTCCGGAAGAGTATTACTTCATACTTATCCAGATTGAACTCTACTTGCCACTTCTCAGCCCAGGTATGCATTCTATCAATATCCTGTTGTAATCTACAGCAACTTTCCACACTATCCACAACACCACCAACCTTTGTATCATCAGCAAAATTACGAACCCACCCTTCCACATCCTCATCCAAGCCATTTATAAAAATCATAAAGAGCAGGGAGTTCCAGAACAGATCCCTGCGGATCTGACCTCCAGGCAGAATATGCTCCATCTGCCACCACCCTCTGTCTTCTATGAGTGGGCCAATTCTGAATCCATGTAGCCAAGTTTCCGTGGATCCCATGCCTCCTGACTTTCTGAATAGGCCTTCCATGAGGAACCTTATCAAACGCCTTACTAAAATCCATGTACACCACATCCACTGCTCTACCTTTATCAATGTGCTTTGTCACAGCCTCAAAGAATTCAATCAGATTTATGAGGCACCTCACAAAGCCATGCTGACTGTCCCTAATCAGCCTATGCTTCTCCAAATGCCCATAAGTCCTGTCTCTAAGAATCTTCTCCAGTAATTTGCCTACCATTGAAGTAAGACTCACTGGTCTGTAATTCTCAGGGTTAACTCTACTCCCTTTCTTAAACAAAGGAACAACATTTGCCACTCTCCAATCATCTGCACTATTCCTGTGGCCAGTGAGGATGCAAAGATCGCCAAAGGTGCAGCAATCTCTTCCCTTGCTTCACGTCATAAACTTGGATATATCCCATCCGGCCCCAGTGACTTATCTATCCTAATGTTTTTCAAAAGTTCCTGCACATCCTCTTTCCTTATGTTGACATGCCCTAGCATATCAGCCTGTTGTATGCCATCCTCACAATCATCAAGGTCTCTCTCACTGTTAAATACTGAAGCCAACTATTCATTAAGGACCTCCCCTACCTCTTCTGACTCCAGGTACGTTTCCTTTTTTATCCCAGATCGGTCCTACCCTCACTCGAGTCATCCTCCTATTCTTCACATACATGTAGAATGCCTTGGGGTTTTCCTTGGTCCTACTCGCCAAGGACTTCTCATGCCCCCTTCTAGCTCTCCTAAATCCATTCTTAAACTCCCTCCTGGCTACCTTGTAACTCTCCAGAGCCCTGTCTGATCCATGCTTTCTAAGCCTCAAGTAAGCTTCTTTCTTCCTCTTGACAAGATATTGTACATCTCTTGTCAACCACGGTTCCTTCACTCCATCATCCTTACCCCCCCTCAATGGGACAAACCTATCCAGAACCCCATGCAAGTTCTCCTTAAACAACCTCCACATTTCTGCTGTGCACTTCCCCCAGAACATCTGTTCCCAATTTACGCTCCCAAGTTCCTGCCTAATAGCATCATAATTCCCCCTCCCCCACTTAAATACCTTCCCATATCGTCTGCTCCTATCCCTCTACAAGGCTATGTAATGGACGTGGAGTTATGGTCACTATCTCCAAAATGCTCTCCCACTGAGAGATCTGAAACCTGATCAGGCTCATTGCATAGTACCAGGTCCAGTATGGCCTCTCCTGTAGTCGGCCTGTCCGCATACTCTGTCAAGAATCCTTCCTGGACACACCTAACAAATTCCGCCCCATCTATCTCCTTTACACTAAGGAGGTGCCAATCAATATTAGGGATGTTGAAATCACCCATGACAACAACCCTGTTATTTTTGCACCTCTCCAAAATCTGCCTCCTGATCTGCTCCTCAGCATCTCTGCTGCTATTGGGGGTCTGTAGAATACTGCCAATAGAGTGATTGCTCCCTTCCTGTTTCTGACCTCCACCCACACTGACTCAGTAGACGATCTGTCCAGGATATCCTCCCTTCCTACAGCTGTGACACTGTCCCTGATCAGCAAAGCCACTCCCCCACCTCTTTTACCTCTCTCCCTTTTGAAACATCTAAACCCTGGAATATCCAGCAGCCATTCCTGTCCTTGCAACAGCCAGGTCTCTAATGGCCACCACGTCATAGTTCCACATACTTACCCATCCTCTAAGTTCATCAGCCTAGTTCCTGATACTTCTCGCATTAAAGTAGACACACTTCAGCCCATCCAACTGACTGGAATTTTGCCCTTTCAAATGCCTATCCTTCCTCACAGTCTGTCTATACTCATTCCAAAGACGTACGGGTTAGGAAGTTGTGGGCATGCTATGTTGGCACTGGAAGTGTGGCGACTCCTGCAGGCTGCCCCCAGAACACTACGCAAATGATGTATTTCACTTTGTTTTGATGTGCATGTGACTAATAAAGATATCGTAATAAAGATATCTTACTTGTACAATAAATGCACCAACCTCTGACCTATCACTCCAGTTCCCATCCCCCTGCCAAACTAGATTAAACCCTCTCAAACAGTTCTAGCAAACCTGCCTGCCAGAATATTGGTCCCCCTCCAGTTCAGGTGTAACCCGTCTCTTTTGTACAGGTCATACCTTCCCCAGAAGAGATCTGAATGATCAACAAATCTGAAACCCTGCCCCCTGCACCAATTCCTTAGCCATTCATTCATCTGCCAAATCATCCACCTCGCACCTTATTGCACTGCACTTTCTCTGTAGCTGTGACACTTTACTCTGTACAGTTATTGTTTTTACCTGTACTGCCTCAATGCACTCTATACTGATTCAATGTAACTGCACTGTGTAATGAATTGACCTGTACGATCGGTATGCAAGACAAGCTTTTCACTGTACCTCGGTACAAGTGACAATAATAAACCAATACCAATACCAACAATGGTGCGTGGCACAGACAGCGATCCAGATATTACTATCCTTGAGGTCCTGCTTTTCAGCTTCCTACCCATTTCCCTATTTTCCCTCTCCAGGACCTCATCTCGTTTCCTACCTCTGTCACTGGTACCAATATGTACCATGACCTCTGGCTGTTCACCCTTCCCCTTCAGAATGCTGTGGATCCGATCCGAGACATCCCTGACCCTGGCACCCGGGAGGCAACATACCGTCCGGGAGTCTCTTTCATGTCCACAGAATCTCCTGTCTGCTCCCCTTACTGTGGAATCCCCTATCACTACTTCTCTCCTTCCCTTCCCCCCTTCCTCTCTGCACCACACAACCAGTCTTGGTGCCAGAGACTTGGTCACTGTGGCTTTCCCCTGGTCGGTCCACCCCCCCCCCCCCCCGACAGTATCTAAAACAGTATACCTGTTATTGAGGGGAACGGCCACAGGGGTGCTCTGCCCTACCTGCCTATTCTCCGTCCTCCTGACTGTCACCCAGCTACCTGCCTCCTGCAGCTTCGGAGTGACTTCCTCCCTGTAGCTCTTATCTATGAACTCCTTGTTATCCCATAGGAGCCGAGGGTCATCCAGCTGCAGCTTCAGTTTCCTAACACGGTCTGTAAGGACCTGCAGCTGGATACACCTTGTACAGATGTAGTTATCAGGGAGACTGGAGGTCTCCCAGAACTCCCACATTTCACAAGCTGAACACACCACTGACCCTGGAATTCAATTTTTGTTCAAGAATAATATAGTTTGTTTTGTAAAAATTTAGGAAATATAGATCTTGCATCAGTTTTTTGACAGGTATAAAATGCAGCCATGTCCAAAATATGTGCTTCAATCTTCTAATTACTGTAACAATATTGTAAGTTAAGTGATTGTAAAAGAAGAAATTCTTTAAGAATTGGCTTGCCTGTAGAAAGCAGAGGGTTGTGGTGGAGGGAGTGCATTCAGATTGGAGGGCTGTGACAAGTGGTGTCCCACAGGGATCGGTTCTGGGACCTCTACTTTTTGTGATATTTATTAACGACTTAGATGAGGGGGTGGAAGGCTGGGTTAGCAAGTTTGCAGATGACACAAAGATTGGTGGTGTTGTCGATAGTGTGGAGGGCTGTTGAAGCTTTCAGAGGGATATTGATAGGATGCAGAGCTGGGCTGACAAGTGGCAGATGGAGTTCAATCCAGAGAAATGTGAGGTAGTACATTTTGGAAGGACAAACTCCAAGGCAGAGTACGAGGTAAGTGGCACGATTCTGGGCAGTGTGGAGGAGCAGAGGGATCTGGGGGGTTCATATCCACAGATCACTGAAAGTTGCCTCACAGGTAGATAGGGTAGTTAAGAAAGCTTATGGGATGTTAGCTTTCATAAGTCGGGGGATCGCGTTTAAGAGCCGCGAAGTGATGATGCAGCTTTACAAAACTCTGGTTAGGCCACACTTAGAGTACTGTGTCCAGTTCTGGTCGCCTCATTATAGGAAGGATGTGGAGGCATTGGAAAGGGTGCAGAGGAGATTTACCAGGATGCTGCCTGGATTAGAGAGTATGGGTTATGAGGAGAGACTAAAGGAGCTAGGGCTGTTCTCATTGGAGAGAGGGAGGATGAGGGGGAGACATGATAGAGGTATACAAGATATTGAGAGGAATAGATAGAGTGGACAGCCAGCACCTCTTTTCCCAGGACACCAATGCTCAAAACAAGAGGACATGGCTTTAAGGTAATGGGTGGGAAGTTCAAGGGAGATGTCAGAGGGAGGTTTTTCACCCAGAGAGTGGTTGGTGCATGGAATGCGCTGCCTGGGGTGGTGGTGGAGGCTGATACATTGGACAAGTTCAAGAGATTGTTAGATAAGCATATGGGGGAATTTAAGATAGAGGGATATGTGGGAGAAAGGGGTTAGATAGTCTTAGGTGTGGTTTGAAGGGCGGCACAACATGGTGGGCCGAAGGGCCTGTATTGTTCTATGGTTCTATTAATTAGGTTTTGAACATGGGCAAATTGTAATCAAATAATTGTGACAGGAAAGACTTTATAAAATGGATATCCCTGTGTCAAAGTTATTTGATGCCATAAAATTAGCTGGGTAACCTTTTTCTGTTAAAAAGATTATATATTGGATTGTTGTGATGTGATAATGGTCTGAACCATGCTTGACTCAATTTATACCTTGCTGTACCCCTGCTCAATCTCTGTAACTGCATTAAACTTATGTGGCCCTCATTGCTGTGGCTGTCCTCCAAGGCGGAACAGTCCACAAGCATTGACTAGGTCTTAGGTGGAAAAATCTAAGGTACAACCACCAGACGGGCCTTTTGATATCTCTAGCTGAGGCACTTAAAGGTAGTTGAAGTAGATTTAATTAATTACAATTATTGTTAAAATAATTATCTTAAAAAAGCGTTTTAAAATATTATTATTCATTAAAATAAAGTAACCAAACTACTCCTTTCCATCCAGGTTGGCAGCTACAGGTGTGTAAGGCCCCTCAACTAGCTCCACCTGCCACTTCTCCCTCACTCTCCTCTGCCCCCCCTAATTTGATGCTGATTCCAGCTAGAGGTCACATGAATTGGATTCTGACATCAATGTATTCAGGACTTCTGTGTAGAAAGATACAATGAACTGTGGAGAATGCGTGGGTAGTGGTTCACTGTGGAACCAAAACTTCAGTCCCCCAAACCAAACACAATCCCAGCCAAAAGCCTTTTGGAAACAACTGCTTTTTTTTTAGCTGCTAATATTTTCATCTTTTTTAATGTCTTACAATTCCTGTCTCAAGATAAAATGAGCGTCTTGAAATGTGTGACTTGAAGGATAAGGCAAACAAAAAAAAACTTCAATTACCTTGCAAGCCCCTCTGAAAGGAGTCCCAGTAATTGCAAAACTGCTTGGTGCCCTGTATAAAATGACAAATTATATTTTTTTATAATGCTGGAAGTCATGTTTCTGATGAACACAGCTGTCTGCATTTTGGCTTCCATCCATTTAAGTTATTTTGTGTTCAGTTAAAATGCAAGTAGATTCTTACAGTCCTTTGTCCCACCAAGTCTGTTCTGACCAATAAGCACCCATTTACACTAATCCTGCTCTTTTCCCATTTTTATTCTCTGCACATTTCCCATTAACTCCCTCCCCAGATTCTACATAATAGGGACAATTTACAGTGGGTAATTAATCTACCAATCTGCATGCCCTTGGGATGTGGGGCCACAGGGAGAATTTGCAAATTCTAGATAGCACCAGAGATCAGGATTGAAATTGGGTTGTTAGAGTTGAGGCAGCAGATCTACTAGTTGCGTCACTGTGTCACTAGTAGAGTAGTGCTTCAGATTTATAAACTAGTCTGAGTTCAAGGAGCACTTGAAAGGACATTCTTTACTTTAAATATACCAGTGCATCTTGCCTGTATTCCAAATTTATGTATAATTTGGATAAAGAGCTGATTTTGCCTTAAAACTATGTGACAACATTGTATACCAAGTTATGTAATTGTTTCTAATCTTCTTTCTTTTTATTCTAGGCACTGATACTGTTTAGCACCTGGATCACTTGTGTACTCAATTTATGCTACCTCAAATTTATTCATGTGATGCAATTTGCCCCAATGGAAATGCTGCAACTCGCCATAAACATCTGGAGTACAAAATTTGATGTGATTGTATGACATGACTCAGTGCATCTGGAAAATTCTGCTGCCTTGTTAGTCATTTTACAGCTTCCAACAGTAATATATAAAATCAGTACTTATTGGTTCTTCTGACAAAAATAACTTTTTCAAGCTGTGTTGCAGAACTTTCATCAAATTAGCTGGAGGTTCTCTTTAATGGAATGCAATCATGTCCAATAAGGAAGAGAGGCAGATCAATACTGAATATGCTGTATCTTTGTTGGAGCAGCTTAAGTGTTTCTATGATCAGCAGCTGTTGACCGACATTGTTCTAATTGCGGAGAGCACTGAGTTCCCGTGCCATAAGATGGTTCTTGCTACGTGTAGCTCTTATTTCAGGTAAATTGGAGATCTTTTATTTTTTCTGTCTTGTGTGACTAAATTAAACAATCGCTGAAAGGCTGCATGATGAAGATGTGTGATGAGGTTCAAAAATAGTTCATGACTATTGAGATGACTGCTTCAGTCCTTCCATAATATGCAGCTTTAGGGCCAAAGTATGCAGTTTGCCTCTTTACCTTGCCATGTACAACAGTTCAATAGGTTTGCAGCACATTTGTGCAATAGGTACACTCTCTGTGTACTGTGTAGGCACAGTCCAATAAAACTCAATATTTATGTTGCAAGTGGAAACTCTAAAAGCTTAATAGTCAGTTCTTTGAACAAATTATTGTTGGATACTGATGCTGCAAATCAGATTTAATGTGATTATCTTTCAAAATCCAGGCTGTCTGATGAAAGTTTGGAATATGTGAGTAGAAAGATTTGCTTACTACTTGGTGCATGTGTGATATCTTCATATAATAGGAAATTGGGGTCAGCCATGATCCTTTGGTGTTCTTTTAGTATGGCTGAATCACATGTCCATACACAATTTTTTTTTAGAGTTCATTGTTTAGTGCAGAGTTTTATCCAGTTTCATGTTAATTTGGGAAGATATGTGCATTTTACTTTTTAAGTATTAGAGAATGCTGACTTGGAAAGGCAAGGACTGATAAGGGATGGTCAGCATGGCTTGGTGCATGGGAAAGCGTGTCTCATGAATTTGAGTTTTTTTTTGAAGAGGTGACCAAGAGGATTGATGAAGGCAGGGTGGTATACATTGTCTACATGAATTTTAGCAAGGCCTTTTACAAGGTCGCACATGGTAGGCTGGTCTGGAAGGTGAGATCACATGGGATCCAGGGTGATCTAGCCAATTGTGTACAAAATTGGATCAGTGGTAGGAGTCAGAGGATGATAGTGGAGGTTTTTTTATATTGGAGGCTTGTTACCGGTGGTGTGCCGCAGGGATCAGTACCGCGTCCTCTTGTTTGTCGTATATTAACGATTTGGATGAGAATGTAGTTGGCATGATTACTAAGTTTGTGGATGACACCAAAATTGGTGGTGTGGTGGAAAGTGAAGAAGATTGTCTAAAGTTACAGCAGGATCTAGATCAACTGGGAAAGTGGGCAAAGGAACTGCAGATGGAATTTAACACCAAGTGTGAAGTGAAACATTTTGGGAAGTTCAACCAGGCAGGACTTAAAGAAAATGACAGTGCCTTGGGGAGTGTTGTAGAACAGGGACACCTAGAGGTACAAATACATAGTTCCCTGAAGTGGTGACCCAGGAACATAAAGAAGAAGGCGTATGGCATGCTTGCTTTCATCAGACAGGGCACAGTGTCCAAGAGTTGGGACATTAAGTTACAGTTGTATAGGACACTGGTGAGACTGAAATTGGAATATTGTGTGAATTTCTGGTCACCCTACTATAGGAAGGATGTGCTTAACCTGGAAAGAATGCAGAAAACATTCACAAAGATGTTGCTGGCACTAGAGAGCTTGAGTTATAAGAGAGGCTAGGACTCTTTTACCTGGAGCGAAGGAGGCTGAGAGGTGACCTTTAAGATGCGTATAAAATCATGAGGGGCATAGAGAAGGTGAATGGTCGGTCTTTTTCTCAGGGTAGCGAAGTCTAAAACTGGAGCACGTAGGAGACATTTAAAGGGAACCTTAGGGGCAAGTTTTTCACAGATGGTTCTGTGTACAAGCTACCAAAGGAAGTAGTTCAGGTGGTACATTTACAATGTTTAAAAGATATTTGGACAGGTTCATGGGTAGAAAGGGTTTAGAGGGATATAGGGCAAACATAGGCAAATGGGACTAGCTCAAGAAGGAACTTTAGTTAGCATGGACAATTTTGGCTGAAGGGTCTGTTTCCATTGCTCTATAACTGCCTGTAATTTTCTGTTCTTTTGCTCCTAAAACTCTGAAAGTTATTGAGCACCAATATTGCTTAGTTGGGAGTGAGGGGGGAAAGGGAAAGTCATGTTATTAAATTTATATGTTGTTAATTGGTTTTAAATAGGAATGACTACATGATGTTTTCTTTTAGGTTTTAAAAGTTGAAATTTGTACCTAATCACTTTGTGCATTGCTAATGGTTCAAGCATGCAAGTTTTTTAAACACTGACAGAAACTAGAATTGATGTACATATAAATTTGATGAACAAAGATGTACTCAGCTTTTTTTGGGGGGGAGGGGAAGAGTTAGATTCTTTTGGGGAGGGCTGGCACTGCTGCATAGGAAGGGATTAGGTGAAAGACGAGGTGAATTATAATGGTAAGGGATTCGATTGTAAGAGGAGCAGGCAGAAATTTCTGTGGCCACAAACAAGATTCTTGAATCATGTATTACCTCCTTGGTGCCAGGGTCAGTATTTCTCAGAGCAGCTGCAAGACATTCTGAAGGAGAGGTAAACAGCCAGAGGCTGTGGTCCACTTTGGTACTAATGAATCAGAATCAGATTTATTATCACTGACTTATAATAAATGAAATTTATTGTTTTGTGGCAGCTGTACAGTGCAAAAACATAAAAAATTACTATAATTTACAAAAAAAGTGCAAATTAAAGGAATAATGAGATAGTGTTCATGGACTGTTCAGAAATCTGATGGCAGAAGGGAAGAAGCTGTTTCTGAATTGTTAAGTGTGGGTCTTCATGCTCCTGTACCACCTCCCCAATGACGTTGAGTGCAAGGTTGTTGTTGCAACACCACTCAATCAACTGATCTATCTCAATCTTGTACGCCTCCTTGTCGTCATCTGGATGATGTAGATAAAAAGAGAAATGAAGCCCTGTAACATGAAGTTAGAAAGCCAAATCATAGATTAAAGAGTAGAGCCTCGAAGTTTACTTCCTGTGTCATAAACTTGTGTGTATAGAAATAGGAGGATAGGTTAGATGAATGTGTTATTAAAGGATGGTATAGGAAGGAGGGCCTTAGATTTTTAGTTCATTGGGACCATTTCTGGGGAAGGTGAGATCTGTCCAATTACAATAGGTTGCATCTGAACCAGAACCTATCCAACATCTCTGCAGAGAGGTTTTCTCGTGCTTTTAAGGAGGTTTTAAGCTAATTTGGCAGGGGAGTGTTACTCAGAGTATAGAACCATAGAACAATACAGCACAATGCAGGCCCTTTGGCCCACCATGTTGTGCCACCCTTCAAACCACACCTAAGACTATCTAACCCCTTCCTCCCACATATCCCTCTAACTTAAATTCCTCCATATGCTTATCTAACAATCTCTTGAACTTGTCCAATGTATCAGCTTCCACCACCACCCCAGGCAGCGCATTCCATGCACCAACCGCCCTCTGGGTGAAAAACCTCCCTCTGACATCTCCCTTGAACTTCCCACCCATTACCTTATAGCCATGTCCTCTTGTTTTGAGCATTGGCGCCCTGGGAAAGGGGTGCTGGCTGTCCACTCTATCTATTCCTCTCAATATCTTGTATACCTCTATCATGTCTCCCGTCATCCTCCTTCTCTCCAATGAGAACAGCCCCAGCTCCTTTAGTCTCTCCTCATAATCCATACTCTCTAATCCAGGCAGCATCCTGGTAAATCTCCTCTGCACCCTTTCCAATGCCTCCACATCCTTCCTATAATGAGGCGACCAGAACTGGACACAGTACTCTAAGTGTGGCCTAACCAGAGTTTTGTAAAGCTGCATCATCACTTCGCGGCTCTTAAACTCGATCCCCCGACTTATGAAAGCTAACATCCCATAAGCTTTCTTAACTACCCTATCCACCTGCGAGGCAACTTTCAGTGATCTGTGGATATGAAGCCCCAGATTCCTCTGCTCCTCCACACTGCCCAGAATCCTGCCATTTACCTCGTACTCTGCCTTGGAGTTTGTCCTTCCAAAGTGTACTACCTCACACTTCTCTGGATTGAACTCCATCTGCCACTTGTCAGCCCAGCTCTGCATCCTATCAATATCCCTCTGAAAGCTTCAACAGCCCTCCACACAATCCACACCACCACCAATCTTTGTGTCATCTGCAAACTTGCTAACCCAGCCTTCCGCCCCCTCATCTAAGTCGTTAATAAATATCACAAAAAGTAGAGGTCCCAGAGCCGATCCCTGTGGGACACCACTTGTCACAGCCCTCCAATCCAAATGCACTCCCTCCACCACAACCCTCTGCTTTCTACAGGCAAGCCAATTTTGAATCCACACGGCCAAGCTTCCCTGGATCCCTTGGCCTCTGACCTTCTGAAGAAGCCTACCATGCGGAACCTTGTCAAACACCTTACTAAGATCCATGTAGACCACATCCACTGCACTACCCTCATCAATCTTCCTGGTCACCTCCTCAAAGAATCCTATCAGGCTTGTGAGGCAAGATCTTCCCTTCACAAAGCCATGCTGTCTGTCCCTAATCAGTCCATGTTTCTCCAAATGCTCATAGATCCTATCTCTTGGAATCCTTTCCAACAGCTTACCCACCACAGACGTAAGGCTCACCGGTCTGTAATTCCCTGGACTATCCCTACTACTTCTTTTGAATAAGGGGACAACATTCGCCACCCTCCAATCCTCCGGTACCATCCCCGTTGACAACAAGGACTCAAAGATCCTTTCTTTCTTTTTCAATCTTTTTATTAGTTTTCAAATTAATACAGATTAATATATCAATGTTTATACATGTAATACAAAGAGATCAGGAGAACAATCATGACATGGATAATCATAAAGAACAATAAAGTATAAAAAATTCTGTAGATCCAGCAATCTGTTAGTGAATGAATATAATATAAAAGAAGATTTATTATAAAATATAAAAGAAAAAAAGCCAAAACAATAAGAAAAATTATAAACAATATATCAAACCAAACTAAGGAAAAGAAATTTTTTTTTAAAAAAACAAAAAAAAAACTGGACTAAAATTTCTCGATAGAAACAGAGCAATATTATGTCGTCAACTCCGTTCCTCTAAATTGAAAGGTTATTATAAGGGGATCTATATCATGTGAAAATATTGAATAAATGGACTCCAAACTTCCTCAAATTTAAGCGAAGGATCAACAGTATCACTCCTAATATTTTCCAAGTTTAAACATGATATAGTTTGAGAGAACCATTGAAAAATAGTAGGGGGTATTGGATCCTTCCATTTAAGCAAAATGGATCATTTGGCCATTAATGTAACAAAGGCAATCATATGGTTAGCAGAAGCAGATAGATGGCCAGATTCTATCCTTGGTAAACCAAAAATTGCAGTGATAGGATGAGGTTGTAAATCAATCTTTAATACATTTGAAATAATGTTAAAAATATCTTTCCAATATTTTTCCAAAAGATGACAGGACCAAAACATATGTGTCAAAGAAGCCACATTCGATTTACATCTGTCACATATAGGATTTTATATGTTGATAAAAACGAGCTAGCTTATCTTTTGACATATGGGTCCTGTGAACTACCTTGAACTGTATCAAAGAATGTCTGGCGCACATTAAAGATGTATTAACTAAATGAAGAATTTTCTTCCAAGTTTCTGTAGGTATAGATGTCTGGAGTTCACTTTCCCATTCATTCTTAATTTTGTCCAGTGGTTCTGAACGAATTTTCATAATTAAATCATAAATTATTGCTATCAAGCCCTTCTGACAAGGATTAAAACCAAAAATTTTTTCTGTAATTTCAGTTTTGTAAGGTGTGGGAACAGAGAGTATAGTAGCTTTTAAAAAATTTCTAATTTGCAAATATTGAAAAAAGTGTGATCTGGGCAAATTGTATTTGTTAGACAATTGTTCAAAAGATGAAAAACAGTTATCAATGAATAAATCACGAAAACATACTATTCCCTTCCTTTTCCATATGGAAAAAGCTGAGTCAACTCTGGATGGATGAAAGAAAAAAATTAGATTGAATGGGACTTGATAGATTAAATTTATTCAATCCAAAGAATTTACGAAATTGAAACCATATTCGTATTGTATGTTTAACAATTGGGTTAATCATATGTTTACTTAATTTGGTAAGTGCAAAAGGGAGTGGAGCTCCTAAAATAGAAACTAATGAAAATTCAAGTACTGATTGAGACTCAAGGTGTACCCATTTAGGGCATTGAATTACATCTGAATCTTGTATCCAAAAAATTAAATATCTAATATTGATTGCCCAATAATATAATCTAAAGTTAGGCAAGGCCAAACCAACATCCTTTTTTTTTAGTTTTTGTAAATATTTCTTACTTAGCCTTGGGTTTTTATTCTGCCAAATATATGAAAGAATTTTAGAATCGATAGTGTCAAAAAAAGATTTCAGAACAAAAGTTGGAATCGCTTGAAATAAATATAAAAATTCTGGTAAAATATTCATCTTAACCACATTAATTCGGCCTACCAATGATAGAGACAGTGGGGACCATTTAGTAAATAATTGTTTAACATGGTCAATTAAAGGCAGTAGATTAGCTTTAAATAAGTCTTTATGTCTCTTAGTAATTTTAACACCTAAATACATAAAATAGTTACCAATCTAAAAGGTAATTGGCTATAAATTGGGATTTGCATATTTAGTGGAAAAAGTTCACTCTTTTAATCTAGAGCCAGAAAAACACTAAACTGATGTAATAGTGATAGTACTGCGGGGATAGATTCCTCCGGATTAGAAATATAAAGTAACAGGTCATCTGCATAAAGAGATAGCTTATGAATCTTCTGTCCACGAGTAATACCACATATATTTGAAGAATCCCGAAGTGCAATAGCCAAAGGTCCTAAAACAATATCAAATAATAAAGGGCTTAACGGGCAACCTTGTCTAGTACCTCGAAAAAGCGTAAACAAAGGAGATCTTTGATTATTAGTAAGTATTGAAGCCATAGGTGCATAATAAATCATTTTAATCGCAGATATAAATTTAGGACTAAAATTGAATTTTTGAAGTGTACTGAATAGATATTCCCATTTGACTCTGTCAAGCGCCTTTTCAGCATCTAGTGAAATAACACATTCTGGAATTTGGGATGAAGGGGTATATATAGTATTCATTAATCTCCTAATGTTAAAATGTAGATAATGATTCTGAATAAATCCTGTCTGGTCTTCAGAGATAATTTGTGGAAGAACCTTTTCCAATCTAAAGGCCAGTATTTTGGAAAATATTTTGGAATCTACATTTAATAAAGAAATAGGTCTATAAGATGCACAATCAGTGGGATCTTTATCCTTTTTAAGAATTAAAGAAATAGTTGCTTCATAGAAAGATTGTAGTAGTTTACCCACTGATAGGGCATCTTTAAAAATTTTGGCTAACCAGGGAATAAGAATATCAGAAAAGGACTTAAAAAATTCAGCTGTGTATCCGTCAGGGCCGGGTGCTTTACCCAAATTCATTGAAAATATTACTTTCTTTATTTCTTCCTCCGAAATGGGAGCATCTAATATAGAGTGTTCATTTAAAGATAATTGGGGAATCTTCAAATCTCTTAAAAATTCATGTATTAAAGTAGGATCCTCAGGGGATTCTGATTGGTATAAAGAAGAATAAAATTCTTGAAAGGATTTGTTAATTTGGACTTGATCTATCGTGTAGGTACCATCTGGTTTACGAATTTTGTTAATCTGACGTTTCAAAGATCCTAACCAACGGTTCAGCAATCTCCTCCCTTGCCTCACGAAGCAGCCTGGGGAATATTCCATCAGGCCCCGGGGACTTATCTGTCCTAATATTTTCTAACAACTCCAACACATCCTCTCTCTTAATATCTACATACTCTAGAACATTACCCTCACCTACACTGTTCTTAGCATCATCAAGACCCCTCTCCTTGGTGAATACCGAAGAGAAGTATTCATTGAGAACCTCACCCACTTCCACAGCTTCCAGGCACGTTCTCCTACCTTTAATCTTTAATCTTTAATCGGACCTACCTTTACCCTAGCCATCCTTCTGCTCTTTACGTACGAGAAAAATGCCTTGGGATTCTCCTTAACCCTACTCGCCAAAGCCTTTTCATATCCCCTTCTCGCTCTCCTCAGCCCTTTCTTAAGTTCCTTCCTTGCTACTCTATATTCCTCACGAGCCCTGTCCGGTCCTTGCTGCTTACACCTTATATATGCTGCCCTCTTCTTCCTAACTAGTCGTTCCACCTCTCTTATCACCCACAGTTCCTTCACTCTACCATTCCTTCTCTGCCTCACCGGAACAAATGTATCCCTAACATCCTGCAAAAGATCCCTGAACATTGACCACATCTCCATAGTACATTTCCCTTCAAAAATGTCGTCCCAATTTACACTCCCATGTTCTCGCCTTATAGCCCCATAATTCGCCTTTCCCCAATTAAATATCTTCCTGTCCTCTTTGCTCCTATCGCTGTCCATGATAATTCTAAAGTTTACGGAGCAATGGTCACTGTCCCCCAAATGCTGACCCACCGATAGATCTGTCACCTGACCCGGTTCATTACCTAAAACTAGATCTAATATGGCATTCCCTCTAGTCGGCCTGTCAACACACTGTGTCAGGAATCTGTCCTGACTAAACCCTTGGCACTAAGTAGGTGCCAATCAATATTTGGAAAGTTGAAGTCTCCCATGATAATAACTCTGTTATTTTCGCATCTTTCTAAAAACTGTCTCCCAATCTGCTCCTCAGTATCCCTACTGCTACCAGGGGGGCCTATAGAATACTCCCAGGAGGGTAACTGCCCCTTTCTTCTTCCTAACTTCCACCCATATTGACTCTGGAGAGCATCCTTCTACATTATCTACCCTTTCTGCAGCTGTAACAGTGTCCCTGAGCATTATCACCACCCCTCCTCCTCTTCTCCCCCCCTTCCCTATCCCTTTTAAAACACTGAAAACCAGGAATATTCAATATCCATTCCTGCCCTGATGTCAGCCATGTCTCTGTAAAAGCCACAATATCATAGTCCCATGTACTTATCCAAGCTCTCAGTTCATCTCCCTTATTTCTGATGTTTCTCACATTTAAGTAAATGCACTTTAGCCCATCCACCTTACTACTCTTATAGCCTGTATTCTGCTTCTCCTTCCTCAAAGCCTCTCTACCTGTTAGATCTGACTTTTCCCCATCCCCTTCTTCCTCCGACCTACTCCTCCGGTTCCCTTCCCCCTCGCAATCTAGTTTAAACCCTCCCGAACCACCCTAGCAAACCTGGTTGCAAGGATATTGGCCTCCCTCAGGTTCAGGTGTAACCCGTCCTCTCTTTACAGGTCCCACCTTCCCCAGAAGAAATTTCAATGATCCAAAGTCAAAAAACCCTCCCTCCTGCACCAACTTCTCAGCCATGCATTTATTTGCCATCTCCTCCTTTTCCTACCTTCACTATCGCATGGCATTGGCAGCAATCCCGGGGTTGCTACCTTTGAGGTCCTGTTCTTCAGCCTTCTGCCTAGCTCCCTAAACTCACTTTTCAGGACCTCATCCCTCTTCCCACCTGTGTTGCTGGTACCAACATGAACCACAACTTCTGGCTGTTCTCCCTCCCGCTCTAGAATCCTGTGGACCCGATCAGTGACATCCCGGACCCTGGCACCTGGGAGGCAACATACCATCCGGGATTCATGCTCACTGCCACAGAACCTCCTATCTGTTTCCCTGACTATCGAGACCCCTATCACTACTGCCTTCCTCTTCCCCTCCCTTCCCTTCTGAGCAGCAGGACCGGTCCCAGTGCCAGAGACCTGGCTACCGCTGCTAGGCTCCAGCAGGTCATCTCCCCCGACAGCCTCCAAAGCGGAGAACCTGTTACTGAGGGGAACAGCATCCGGGGTCCTCTGCTCTATCTGCCTGTTTGTTTTCTTTTTCCTTTTCCCTCCCCTGACAGTCACCATTCTATCTACTTCCTGGACTCCAGAATTATCTGCTGTGAGGGGGGTGACCATCTCCTTAGGTACAGTATCTACAAAACTCTCCCCCTCCTTGATGCTGCGCAGTGTTTGAAGCTGTAACTCCAGCTCATCGATTTTGAGCCCAAGTTCCTCCAACCTCAAGCACTTACTGCAGATGTGGCCATCTTGGACCGCAGCAAGGTCCACGAGTTCCCACATCAAGCAGCTGCAGCAGAACATGCTGTCCTCCATCTGAACTAATTCCTTTTTTGTTCCCCTAGTTTTTCCTACTTAAAAATTTATAACAGATAACAGATAAACCTTACTTTTACCTACCTACCAGCTACTCACCTGCCTTGCCCCTTTACGCCGAAGCCCCTTATGCCAAAGCCCGACCATTCTGCTCCCTCTCTCTCAGCTGCCCGCTCCGATGCTGCCCGCTGGATATGGTGGTTTGCTTTTTAAACTGCCTGCGCCGCGCCTGTGCAGTCCAGCCCCCACTCTTCCCGATTAAAACTTATAAAACACTTAAAAAAGAACCTTATAAAAATCTAACCCTAATAATAACAACCCTACTAAAAACTAACCCTTATAATTAAAACCCTATTAAAAAAAGAAAAAAAGAAAAACTTACCTGCTCCGAAGTCTTCCGAAGCGAAACCCATGAAGCCTCCGAAGTTTTTTTCTTTCCCCGCTCTTTAAACTGCCCGCGCCGTGCCTGCGCAGTCCAGCCCCCACTCTTCCCGATTAAAATTTATAAAACACTTAAAAAGGAACCTTATAAAAATCTAACCCTAATAATAACAACCTTATTAAAAACTAACCCTTATAATTAAAACCCTATTAAAAAAAAATCTGAACATTTGGGGAGGGAGGTACTGTCAAATATAGGAAAAAAACTTTAGTCCAGTAGACAGAGTAGACATGGGCATATAAAGACTTATGGGAAGCTTGGAAAATCAAATTGCATTTATTTTAATGAAAGGATCATGACTGGCAAAGCATTCATCAGCAGATGGTAAAATGATATTACATAGAATAGTATAGCACATGATGAGGCCCTTCAGCCAATGATGTCTGTGCTGACCACATTTAAGAGGCATTTTGACAGGCATATAAACAGGCAGCATATAGAGGAATCTACACCATATGCAGGCAGATGGGATTAATTTAAACTACCTGTTTATATGCCTGTCAAAATGCCTCTTAAATGTTATTGATGTATCTGTTGCCACCACTACCCCTTCCAGGTATTTGCACTTAGTGTATATTGGAAAAAAAGCTTGCTCTGCACATCTCCTTTAAACTATCCCCCTCTCACCTTAAATGCATGTCCTCTTAGTATTTGAGATTTCTACCCTGGGGAAAAGATTCTGACTGTCTACCCTATCTATGCCTCTCATAATTTTGGAATTGGTTTATTATTGTCACTTGTACCAAGGTACAGTGAAAAACTTGTCTTGCATACCGTTCATACAGATCAATTCATTACATAGTGCATTGAGGTAGTACAAGCTAAAACAATACAGAGTGCAGAATAAAGTGTCACAGCTACAGAGAAAGTGCAGTGCAGGTAGACAATAAAGTACAAGGTCATAATGAGGTAGATTGTGAGGTCAAGATTCCACCTTATCGTTCTTGGGAACTGTTCAATATTCTTATAACAGCAGGACAGAAACTGTCCTTGAGCCTTGTGGTACATGCTTTCAGGCTCTTGTACCTTCTGCGTCATGGGAGAGGGGAGAAGAGGAAATGTTCAGGGTGGGTGGGTGGGGTCTTTGATTACGCTGGCTGCTTTACAGAGGCAGCGAGAAATATAGACAGAATCTATGGAGGGGAGGCTGTTTTCCATGATGTGCTGAGCTGTGTGCACACCTCTCTGCGGTTTCTTGCGGTCCTGGGTAGTGCAGTTGTCATAACAAGCCGTGATGCATCCAGATAGGATGCTTTCTATGGTGCATCGATAAAAGTTGGTGAGTGTGAAAGGGGACATGCCAAATTTCTTTAGCCTCCTGAGGAAGTAGAGATGCTGGTGAGCCTTCTTGCCTGTGGCGTCTACATGGTTGGACCAGGACAGGCTTTTGGTGATGTTCACTCCTAGGACCTTGAGCTCTCAACCCTCAACCTCAGCATCATTGATATAGACAGGAGCATGTGCACTGCCCCCCTTTCTGAAGTCAATGACCAGCTCTTTTGTTTTGGTGACATTGAGGGAAAGGTTGTTGTCATGACACCATGTCACTTAAGCTCTCTGTCTCCTTCCTGTACACTGACTCATCATTATTTAAGATCCAGCCCACTATGGTGGTATCATCTGCAAACTTGTAGATGGAATTAGAGCAGAATCTGGCCACGCAGTCTAGAGTGTATAGGGAGTATAGTAGGAGGTAGTGAACACAGCCTTGTGGAGCACCAGTGTTGAGAATAATCGTGCTGGGGGTGTTGCTGCCTATCTTTGCTGATTTTATGAACTTCTATCAGCTCTCCCCTTAGCCTCTGATGGTCCAGAGAAAACAACCCAAGTTTGTCCAACCTCTCATGGCTCATTCCCTGTAATCCAGGCAGCATGCTGGTAAAGCTCTTTGGCACCCTTTTCAAAGCCTCCACAATCCTTCCTATAATGGGGCAATCAGAATTGTGCACAATTTTGTTCCACGTACTGTAGTCGCATGTACTGATCCAGGCTCTAAGTTTATCTGCCTTACCCATATGCTCCTTGCATTGAAAAACACTTTGGCCCATCAGCCCCACCATGTTCATTAACATGTCCCTCCTTTCAGACTTGCCATAACACCTACCTTCTCAGCCTGACCACTTGCTGACCTGGTGCTCTGGTTCCCACCACCCTGACACTGGAGATTAAACCCTCCCGAGTAGCACGAGTGAACCTTGTTGGGACCCATGTAAATGCTATGGCGATATGAGACTGTAGATGCTGGAATTTGGAGCAAAAAGCAAACTGCAACATTTAAAGCATTGCATTGAAGAGACCCTCTCACCTATCAGAATCAGGTTTATTATCACTGAGCAATGTCGTGAAATTTGTTGTTTTGCGGCAGCTGTACAGTGCAAGACAAAAATTACTGTAACATAAGTAAATAGTGCAAAAGAGGAATAACAAGGTAGTGTTCATAGGCTCATAGACCGTTCAGAAATCTGATGGCGGAGGGGGAGAAGCTGTCTTCAGGCTCCTGTACGTCCTCCCTGATGGTAGTAACGTGAAGAGGGCACGTCTTGGGTGGTGAAGGTCCTTAATCATGGATGCTGCATTCTTGAGGCACCGCCTCTTGAAAGTGTCCTTGATGGTGGAGGGGATTGTGCCCATGATGGAGCTGGCTGAGTCAACAACCCTCTGCGGCCTCTTTTCAATTCTGCACATTGGAGCCTCAATACCAAGCGGTGATACAACCAGTCAGAATGCTCTCCACCGTACATCTGTAGAAATTTGCAAGAGGCTTTGGTGAAATACCAAATCTCTTCAAGCTCCTAATGAAGTAGAGCTGCTGGCATGCCTTCTTCATGATTGCATCAATGTGTTGGGCCCAAGATAGATCCTCTGAGATGTTAATGCCCAGGAACGTAAAGTTGCTCACCCTTTCCACTGCCAATCCCTCAATGAAGACTGTTGTGTGTTTTCCCGACTTCCCCACTTCCTTGTCCACAATCAATTACTTGGTCTTGCTGACGTTGAGCGTAAGGGTGTTGTCGCGACATCAGTCAACCAGCCGATCTATCTCAACCCTGTACGCTGCCTCATTGCCATCTGAGATTCTGCCAACAACAGTGGTGTCATTGGCAAATTTATAGATGGTATTTGAGCTGTGCCTAGCCACACAGTCATGAATGTAGAGAGAGTAGAGCAGTGGGCTAAGCACACATCCTTGAGGTGCACCTGTGTTGATTGTAAGCGACAAGGAGATGTCTCTGTCGATTGAGGACCCAGTTACGGAGGGAGGTACAGAGGCCCAGGTTTAGAAGCTTATTGATTAGTACTGAGGGGATGATGGTGTTGAATGCCAAGCTGTAATCGATAAACGGCAGCCTGACCTATATTTTGCTGTTGTCTATAAGTGCTTCAAGTGGAAACCCATTGAGATTGCATCTGCTCTAGAGCTATTGTGGCAGTAGGCAAATTGCACTGGGTCCAGGTCCTTGCTCAGGCAGAAGTTAATCCTAGCCATGACCAACTTCTCAATGTACTTCATCACTGTAGATGTGAGTGCTACTGGGTGATAGTCGTTGAGACAGCTCACCCTGCTCTTCGTGGGCACCGGTATGATTGATGCCCTTTTGAAGCGGTTGGGAACCTCCGACTGCATCAATGAGAGGTTGAAGATGTCCTTGAGTACTTCAGCCAGTTGGTTGGCACAGATTTTCGGTACCCTGCCAGGTACACAGTCGGGTCCTGATGCCTTGCAAGGGTTCACCCTCTTGAAGTATGTTCTGACGTCGGCCTCCAAGACAGAGATCACAGTGTCGCCAGATGCTGTGGGGATTTGCATAGGTGTGTTGATATTCTCCCTTTCAAAGCGTGCATAAAAGTGTTGAGCTCATCAGGGAGTGAGGCATCTCTGCCATTTATGCTGTTAGATTTCGCCTTATGCAAACCCTGCCACAGCTGTTGTGCATCCAACTGCATCTCTAACTTCACATGGAATTGCCTTTTCGCTCTCAAGATGGCCTTCTGTAGGTCATACCTGGACTTCTTAAAGGGTTCTGATTCACCGGTCTTGAATGTCACAGATCTAGCCCTCAGCAGACTGCAAATCTGGTTCATCCAGGCCTTCTGGTTGGGAAACTCAGTATGTTCTCGATGGCACACACTCATCCATGTAGGTCTTGATGAAGTCGATGACGGCCATGGCATATTCAGATCCCTGAAATGTGGTCCAGTCTACAATAGCAGTCCTGTAAACGCTCCTCCGCCTCCCTTGACCATACCTTCGTAGTCCTCACCACTGGTTCTGCAGTCTTCAGTCTCTGCCTATATGTTGGGAGTAGAAGTACAGCCAGGTGATCAGACTTGCCAAAGTGTAGACACGGGACGGCACGGTAAGCATTCTTAATGGTGGTGTAATAGTGATCGAGTGTGTTGGCTCCTCTGGTTCTGTAGGTGACATGTTGGTGGTAGTTTGTCAGAGACTTCTTCAAGCTGGCCTGGTTGAAGTCCTCTTTGATGATAGGGAGGGCATCAGGGTGTGCTATCTTGCGACTGCCAGCTCATGCTCCTCCCTCTCCCACCAACTCTTTTATTCTGGCTTCTGCCCTCTTTCTTTCCAGTCTTGATGAAGGGTTTTGGCCCGAAACGTCGACTGTATTCCTTTCCCTCCAACAGATGCTGCCTGACATGCTGAGTTCCTCCAGCATTTCGTGTGTGTTGCTAAAGCATTGCATTGTTTGGTGTGATGAGTGTTTGTGAACATCGTGTATTAGATATGAAGAGAATCAAGGGAATACAGGTTTAGTGCAAGAAAGTGGCATCGAAGTGAAAGAGCAGCCCTGATATTAAATGACAAGAAATGCAGGAGGGACCTTCTCCTATTTCTATTTCATCTGTATGTTTCTATCCCACTGAAGCACAATGACACATCTTTCAGTGTAGCTATGGCACAGGGTGATAATGAAATTAAGAACCTATGACATCTTGACTAGGATATGTAGATCTTCAAAGGTTAATTGGCAATGTATGCACAATTTGTATATTAGTTATGAGGAAGAACATTGAAAAATAGTTCAACTTCTACTTACAAAGTTGGAGAGCATCTCCATTGCCCTGCACCCAAACTTCTGTTTTTTTTTGCTTGGACAATTACACCAGTCTTTGTTACATTCTGAGCATTCACATCTACTGTGAAGTGCTTTGAGAGGTTGATCATAGCTTGAATTAACTCTTACCTGAGCAAGGACCCGAACCCTAACCCACTACAATTTGCCTACTGCCACAACAGGTCTATAGCAGATGTAATCTCACTGGCTCTTCACTTGGCTTTGGAGCACCTAGACAACAACAATGCATACATAGGTCAGGCTACTGTTTATCGATTATAGCTTGGCGTTCAATACCATCATCCCCTCAGTACTAATCAACAAGCTTCAAAATCTGGGCCTCTGTACCTCCCTGTGCAACTGGATCTTCAACTTCCTTATCAAAAGACCACAGTCATTGTGAATTGGCAAAAACATCACCTCCTCATTGACATCAACACATGCGCACCTCAAGGATGTGTGCTTAGCCCACTGCTCTATTCTCTCTACACTCATGACTGTGTGGCCAGGCACAGCTCAAATGCCATCTATAAATTTGCCGATGACACCACTGTTGTTGGCAGAACCTCAGATGGCGATGAGGAGGAGTACAGGAGTGAGATAGATCGGTTGGTTGAGTGGTGTCGCGACAACAACCTTATGCTCAACGTTAGCAAGACCAAAGAATTGATTGTAGACTTCAGGAAGGGGAAGTCGGAGAACACACACCAGTCTTCATTGAGAGGTCAGCGGTGGAAAGGGTGAGCAGCTTCAAGTTCCTGGGCATCAACATCTCAGAGGATCTATCTTGGGCCCAGCGCATTGATGCAATCACGAAGAAGGCACGCCAGTGGCTCTTCATTAAGAGTTTGAAGAGATTTGGTGTGTTACTAAAGACTCGTGCAAATTTCTACAGATTTATGGTGGAGAGCATCCTGACTGGTTGCATCACTACCTGACATGGAGGCTCCAGTGTGCAGGATTGAAAGAGGCTATAGAGGGTTGTTGACTCAGCCAGCTCCATCACGGGCATAACCCTCTCCACCATCAAGGGCATCTTCAAGAGGCAGTGCCTCAAGAAGGTGGCATCCATCATTAGGACCCTCACCATCCAGGACATGCCCTTTTCTCATTACTATCATCGAAGAGGAGGTACAGGAGCCTGAAGACCCACACTCAGCATTTCAGGAACAGCTTCTTCCCCTCCGCCTTCAGATTTCTGAATGGTCCATGAACCTATGAACACTACCTTGTTGTCCCTCTTTTGCACTATTTATTTATGTTACAGTAATTTTTGTCTTGCACTACTGCTGCCGCAAAACAAATTTCACAATGTGTCAGCAATAATAAACCTGATTCTGATTGTACTTTGGATATATTCTCTTGCAATAAATTGAATGTAAATATTTTTTCCAAAGTACTACTTCCTAACATTTGCTACCTTGACATTGTCTTTTGTTGGTGTGTTCTTCTTTATGTTTAAAATTTAACTGTGGAATGAGCTATACAGCATGTATTACAGATCTGCTGTGACTTGGTCTGATTAGAGCCATCTGAAGAAAATGCCTCTGTTAAAGTAACTTTGCTGTTTAGGGCTCAAGGTCTGGTTTTGTTTCTTTTATTCAAAATCTGAGCAGTATTAAATCTTGCAGAGTCTTCGTCAAGTTTCTCTTGAAATCTTGTTAGTGCATACTTTCAATTTCCTGCACAGTCAAGAAAATCCTCCCTTTCCTGGATCTATTCAGTTTGGTTAATTCATGAGTAATTTAGCATTAATCCATGGGTAAAAGATCTAATTAAATATGACCTGCTAATAGTCCATAGAATTCATTTTAAGGACTTTTGGAAAGTAGAACAGTTTCATAAACTGGTTTTTAAATTGCAGTTTTTAAAAAAAGTACAGTAAACCTTCTGAAAGTTGGAATCTAAAGTTTGTGTTGAAGTGGATGTGCTTAGATAGTTCCCCCCCCCCCCCCCCCCCCTTACATGACATCACATTTATCTGCATTGAGATCCATTTGTCAATTTTTTGCCCATCTGCAGCCTACAACTTTCTTCCTCATTATTAAACGTCAATTTTTTTAAAAAGCCTTTTGGCAAGCTTTTTTATCATGACCCCTGCATTTATGCCCAAGTCACTGGCACATGCATTCATTAGTGTAGATTTCCATTCTGTTTAGGATAAAATAAGTATCCTTAATTGTCTTGTTTTTTATGAGAATATTTTAATACATTTTTAATCTTAGTCGGTTAATCCTAGAATTCCTGGGCAGTAATAGAACTGTGCATGCCACTGCCTCTTCCTTCGGACTATGCTGACTTGCATGATCTCAGTTATTTCTGCATTTAGTATTGGAACCTCAGACGACCACGGGATAAATTGTCAGCATTGATAACTGGAAAATTAAGGTCAAGGTCCTCTAGTGACTGAGTACTGTCTTATTGCTCATTTGTAGCTTTGATGCTATTGTGAGAGGGAGAAAGTTTGGAGGGAAGTTCAAACATTAGTCATGTTATTAAACCAAATAAGTTTGGTTGCAAATACTTTTGCTTGGTGTATATACTTCCATCTATTTCAAGTTGAACTCAAAGTCCAAACACGCATTTACTGACCATTAGTTTAGTAACTTAACAGATGATCTTAAACCAAGACCGTAGACTCCATGATTGGAGAAATGTAGAAGGCATCATGAAAAACTGGAATTATTAACTAATTTGCACCATTTTCTATTTTCAAATGAAACAAAGAGCAAGGCAGGGGACACTAGAAGTTACAACAGAAGGATGTAAGTTGGGAAAAATAGAACATAAGAATTGAAAACACTGTTAGATCGACAATTGCCATTTAACCTAATGCTTAAAGGTAGTGAATTCTTTTTGGATCTTTCTTCAGGGCCATGTTTATGAGTGGACTGAGTGAAAGCAAGCAGACACATGTTAATTTGCAAAATGTGCATGCACCAACGCTTCAGATAATCATTAGATATGCATACACGGGTAACTTGATAATAAATGACAGCACTGTGGAACAGCTCTATGAGACGTCATCTTTTCTGCAGGTAAGAATATTTGTTGACCGAAGACAATTTCTCCCTGTTTACAAGTTTTTTAAAGCTTGTTTAAAAAGTTTCTTTGAGTGTAAATGTCCTACTGGGTTAAAATTCAACTCTGGTTTCCTGACTGTAAAATACTGTACTGAATGTAAAGTATATTGCATTTGAGAAAAATGTAAATGAAGGCTTTTTCCCTCAATACTGCCCCTTGCCACTTGTGCCCCATGCATGGAAGGCAGAGAGTAACGGTTATTCTTTTAGACTTGAAGAAAAGTATTTAACAATGCTGGTGTTAGGACTACTGTATTTTTGATGTGCTTTAATAACCTGAACTTGTGTCTGCAGGGTATGATTTCAAATTTACAGATGGAGGTCACAGAATGGTAAAGTGGACAGGTACATGAAAGGTGAAATTTACACAGTGTGAAGTGACTCATTTTCATAGGAAGAAGTTGGAGAGATTATGTAAATTAAATGGTACAATTTTAGAACATTAGAAATAGACCGATACAGCACAGGAACAGCCCTTCAACCCACGATGTCTGTGCTGACCGAGATGCCATTTTAATGTGCACATTTGCCTGCATGTGGTCTATATTACTCAATGCCCTGCCTGTTCGTGTGCCTGTCTAAATATCTCAAATGTTGCTGTTGTATCTGCCTCTACCACCTCCCCTGGCAGCACATTTCAAGTGCCTACAACTCATAAATCTCCTTTAAACATTCCTCCTCTCACCTTAAAGCTATGCCCTCTCATATTTGACATTTCCATCCTGGGAAAATAGACTCTGACTTATCTCCCCTTTCTATGCATCTCACAATTTTATATACTTTGATCTGGTTGCTCCTCAGCCTCTGACACTCTGGAGAAAATAGTCCAAGTTAGTCCAACCTCTCCTTATATCTAATACCCTCTCATCCAGGCAACATACTGGTGAACCTCTTCTGCATCTTCTCCAAAGCATCAACATCCTTCCTTATGATGGGAAAGTTAGAAAGAAAGGGATATTTAAAAGCTAAGAAGTGCAAGTGAGAGCTATATTATATAGCTAACATCTCAGTGTCTGTGAAGAGAGAAAAATACTAAGCACTGCAAAGTGGTCATCCGGTTTCCTGACACAGTTCCTACTTGCGCTAAAGCAAAATACTATAAATTGTCTCAGGATAAGAGATTGAAAATTTAGATACAAGATAAGATACAAAATTTAGATACAAGATACAAGATATTTATTAGTCATATGTATATTGAAACACACAGTGAAATGTATCTTTTGCATAGAGTGTTCTGGGGACAGCCTGCAAGTGTCGCCACGCTTCCGGCACCAACAATAGCATGCCCACAATTTCCTAACCCGTACATCTTTGGAAAATGGGAGGAAACCGGAGCACTGGGAGGAAACCCACGTAGACACGGGGAGAACGTACAAACTCCTTACAGACAGTGGCTGAGGTTTAGGGTTGTTTCTCAGTGATAAGTGGATCTTTGGAAATATTATAGACTGTTAACCCATAGTAGAAATGGCCAGCTCAAAGAGATTGAAAATTTAAGGATGTTTCTCAGTGATAGGTGGATCTTTGGAATTCTGTACATTCCATTTGTTATAGACTTGCCACACAAGGAAACATCCTTACAGTATCTAACATGGCAAGACCCCTGACAATCATTTATATTTCAGTTAGATCGCCTCTCATTCTTAATCAAGGAGAGTAGAGGACCAATCTACATGGTACGTTCCTTCATTCCAGGAATCAGTCTAGTGAATCTTCTCTGCAGTCTCTAAGGCAATTATGTCCGTAAATTAGACCAAAGCCAGTATTCTTGTTACAGTCTCATGAAAGATCTGTACAATAACAGTAAACCTTGCTCCCATTCTAAATGCAGATAAAGTTGGCCCACTATCATTGTGTTTCTCTTTATTACAAGCTCTCATCATTTTTTGCTTAATACTATGTCCAGTGGTTTAACTGCTGGTAGGGAGACTACTCACACCAATGATTTCCTGTCTTTGTTATTTACTATCTCCATCAAACTAACACTACATGATCTCCCAAAACCAAGGTCCTAATGCCATCTTTTATTATTAGAGCCACCCAATTCCTTTTTCGTTGTGCCTAACCTAGGTTGTCTAGTATCCTGGAATATTCAATTTCCTATTTTGACCACTTTTAAGTTGCCTCATTTATCTTGGTGCTATCAACTAATTTTTCATATTACAAGGATGTACAAGGTCATAACAAGGATAGGAGAATGCACAGAATTCAGGGACCACAGATTTAAACTTCTGGCTAAATGATAAAAGAGGTACATGAGGAAAAGCTTTATGCAGAGAGTGGTTATGCTCTCGATTTTACTGTCTACGGACAGTGGAAGCAGAATATATTGGTGCCTTCAGAGGGGAGAATTTGGAGAGCTATGGTGCAAGGGTGAGCAAATGACACTTACAAGATTGTTTTACCAAGAATTAACATTGTGGTGGCTGGAATGGCTCCTGTGCTCAAGCAATTCTATGAATGCTTTGTGCATTCAGGTAAAGAACCTTTAATTTTGACATTTTAACCATTTTTCCGTTTTGCTGTTGTAATCTTGCTGATCTGCATCTGTCCCTTTCTGTCACGCTGCTTATTACACTATTACTTTATATTTTTTGGTTATTTATTTATATTACATTTTCCTCAACTTTCCCTCACCTATTTTGTTTAAAATCTTCTTTACAGCCAACTTAATTTGCCAGAATGCCAATTCTAGCAAAAATTAAGTGAATGAAAATGGAAAAAAAAGTCTGTATAGGCTGGAAATCTGAAATATAAACAGGAAATGCTGGAAACAGTAGTTCAGGCAGCAGAATCAAGTTAACATTTCAAGTTGAAGACACTTTGGCAGAACTAGGAAAGGTGAGGATAAACCAGGGAACTATGGGCCTGTAAGCCCAACATCAGCGGTGGGAGAGTTACTGGAGGAGATTCTGAGAGTTGAGATCTACCTGCATTTGGAAGGGCAAGGACTGATTAGGGATAGTTGGCATGGCTTTGTGCATGCCTCACAAATTAGATTGAGTTTTTCGAAGAGGTCACCAAGAGGATTGACGAGGGCAGGGCAGTAGACATTGCCTACAGGGACTTTAGCAAGGCTTTAGGCAAGGCTCTGCATGGTAGGTTGGTGTGGAAGGTGAGATCCCGTGGGATCCAGGGTTAGCTTGCCAACTGGATACAAAATTGGTTTAGTGGAAGGAGTCAGTATGGTAGTGGAGGGTTTTTCATATTGGAGGCCTGTGACCAGTGGTGTATCACAGGGATTGGTGCTGGGTCCACTGTTGTTCATCTGTATTAACAGTTTGGTTGAGAATGTAGTTGGCATGGTTAGTTTGCAAATTACACCAAGATTGGTGGTATAGTGGACAGTAAAGAAGGTTATTTAAGATTACAACTGGATCTAGATCAACTGGGAAAATGGGCCAAGGACTGGCAGATAGAATTCAGACAAGTGTGTGGTGTTGCATTTTGGGAAGTGAAACCAGGGCTGGACTTGCACAATAAATGGAAGGGCCCTGGAGAGTGTCGTAGAACATTGAGACCTTGGGGTACAAGTAGACAAGTGGTGATGCAGGTAGACAGGATGGTGAAGGCGGCATTTGCATGCTTGCCTTCATCAGTCAGGGCATTGAGTACAGGAGTTGGGACGTCATGTTGCAACTGTACAAGAAGTTGGTGAAACCACACTTTGAATCAACTCTTCTGTGTCAACTTCCAGGTGGCTTGGGTAATAACTCATTATTACCTTTGTGGTTCTGCTTGTTAAGAATTTAGATTATTGCGCGCACTCAGCAGCACCTGATAATTAGATCCTCCCTCTTCTAATCACAAGTTCCTCTGCACTCAATATGTCCTTAACCCTTGCACTATCAACAGGCAAGCAACATGGCCTTTGGAAATCATGACTACAGTATTTATCTCCTTGAATTAATTGTATCCTATCACTCCTGTATTCAGTGAAATGATGAACATAGGTTAGTTTGCTCCTGCTCTCATCCTTGCTGTTAGCTGCATAGATTGCAAGAACCTTGCATCTGTTGGCAAAGGCACCACCAATGCTATCTTCTAGATTGCATATCTGCCTGACTCTTAGTCATACCATTCTGATTCTGCAACTGATGCTTAATGTAGTGGGTGTGACTGCCCTCTAGAACATCGTGTCCAAGTAATTTTATCTAATTCCAGTGGATACTGCAATACAAAGTATGAGCTGAAGTTCTTCAAGCTGCAGGCACTTAAGACTTGGCTGTAGGAGATCTCATTGGTTTCCAGACAATTCCACATACTGCAGTTACAATAGGTCAACTGCCTGCTACCTAACATCAGCTGATTAATTGAAAAACCAAATAAAAGTTTTTCTTTTAAGTTACCAATATTAGGTTTGCCTTTTGCTCTAAATTGTATTTCAGGCCAAATTGCTAAGGAGAAAAAAGCTACAGTATTCTCCAGCTAATCACCTACTGATTTATTCATATTCCTTCACTCTCCCTGTCACAGGTTCTCCTTCACAGGTCCGTTTCCTCTCCTACACTTGCACCTTTTTTGTTTTGCTCCAAGTTATAACTGACAACATGGCACACTCTTGACACAAGTCTTGGAATGAGACTTAAATCCTAATTTCTAGCTCAGAGTCAAGAGTGCTAGAAACTAAAATGATTTTTATGCTGTCCACCTGCCTATCCATTTCAACCCCTTCCTACCCAAAAATTTCTGGATGCACCATATTGAACCAGTATAGTGAATTGATGCATTAGAACAGCACTCTACTTAAATGATTTTTAAATAAACACTAATCTGTCTTGAATTCTATACATACAAATTTAATATATTGTCTCAGTAATATTTTACAGTTGCTATTTACTGACCTAAAAGCTGTCTTTAATTCATTGTACAAATTTGAGTGTTGAAGTTAAAACCTGTGCTGATTTAAATCATTTCTATTTCTTTGTGCAGGTGGAAAATGTATCTCAGCGTTGTCGAGAATATTTAATAAAGAAAGTTAATGCTGAGAACTGTGTTCGATTACTCAGCTTTGCAGACTTGTACAGCTGTGAAGAGCTCAAATTAAGTGCAAAGCGAATGGTGGAGCATAAATTCACTGCTGTTTATCATCAAGATGCATTTTTGCAGTTGTCACATGATCTACTGATTGATATTCTTAGCAGTGACAATTTAAATGTCGAGAAAGAAGAGACAGTTCGTGAAGCTGCTATGGTGTGGCTTGAATATGACACCGAATCACGATCCCAATATTTATCTTCAGTCCTTGGCCAAATAAGAATTGATGCACTTTCTGAGGTAACGCAGAGAGCCTGGTTCCAAGGCTTACCACCTAACGATAAGTCTGTTGTGGTGCAAGGATTGTACAAATCTATGCCAAAATTCTTCAAACCACGACTTGGTATGACTAAAGAAGAAATGCTTATATTCACTGAAGTCACTGGTGAAAGTCCTCGTTCTTCCTTTTGTGCTGTTTGCTACAGCCCTCAGGCAGAGAAGGTATACAAACTGTGTAACCCACCTGGAGATTTGCAGAGAGTGGGGACACTTGTCACTCCTGACAACGATATTTACATTGCAGGTGGACAGGTACCTTTGAAAACATCTATCACCAATAATAGTAAAGCGAGTAAACTTCAGGCTGCATATAGACCTGTGAATTGTTTCTACTTGTTTGATGCTCAGCTGAATACATGGGTTCCTAAGACTCCAATGCTGTGTGCTCGCAATCGACCTTCATTGGTTTGCTGTGAGGGATATATCTATGCAATCGGAGGGGACAATGTTGCTGGGGAAATGAACAAACGGACCGTGGAAAGGTATGATTGTGAAGCAGATGAATGGACTTTAGTAAATCCCTTGCCTTGCGCTTGGCAGTGGAATGCAGCAGTGGCTGTTGAAGACTATATTTATGTCATGGCACACAATTTAACATTTTGCTACTGCCCACGTACTGACACATGGGTTGAAATGGCAGCACGTCAGACAAGCAGGTGTTTTGCCTCAGCTGCAGCCTTTGGAGACAAAATTTTCTACATTGGTGGTTTGCATATTGGAAATAACTCAGGCATCCGAATACCTTCAAGCACTGTTGATGGTTCCTCTGTAACTGTTGAAGTATACGATGTGATCAAAAATGAGTGGAAAATAGCAACCAATATCCCTGCAAAACGCTACTCTGACCCGTGTGTAAGGGCAGTAGTGGTCTTGAACTGCTTATGTGTGTTTATGAGAGACACTCACATGAATGAAAAACCCAAGTATGCAATCTATCAGTACAACATGGAGCTGGACCAATGGATCCTGCGTCAGTCCATTTCAGAGCGAGTCCTCTGGGACCTTGGCAAAGATTTTCGGTGCACTATGGGGAAACTTTACCCCTCGTGTCTGGAAGAATCTCTTTGGAAGCCTCCACCATCTCTATTTTCACAAGATGGAGCAGATGAGTTTGAATTGGATGGCGAGATGGTTACTTTGCCCTTGAATAGTTAGCCAGATGTGGGCACAGATGCTATGGATTCTAAGGACACATAGCACAGCAGTGTGCATGTCATCAAGCTTCCAGATCATGACAGGATTTATTTTAACAGAATAAGCTGTACCTATGTTCAGCACAGCTTGTCACTAAGTTTGCATAGTATTGTATAAATAACTGAGAAATGAGTTGTGTTGTATCTTCTACTACTCCTAGATACTGTGTTCTGCTAAAGAGATTATCATATTGTTACAGTGTGACTAATTTTCAAAAGAAATTGTTTTACTTACACGTATCTCTGGATTTG
This sequence comes from Pristis pectinata, assembly GCF_009764475.1. Lineage (NCBI taxonomy): Eukaryota > Metazoa > Chordata > Chondrichthyes > Rhinopristiformes > Pristidae > Pristis > Pristis pectinata. The sequence goes on from NC_067413.1 coordinate 102,304,375, forward strand.
GCTATGAAGATACGAAATATTGTAGATCTTCCCAGTAAAAAAATAGGCTGAGCAAGGGGGCTGACTGCAGGTTCAGTCGAAACATTGGATTTGTTAGATACACATACACCAGTATCCATAAAAATTATTCCAGGTAATATAATAAAACTACCAAACAGCTGGTAATTTACCAGGTGTACATTAGTGGGGCAGTGTAATGACTGCCAGTATCCTGTAGTGCGGGTCTGTGGAGCTTCAATACTCAATGTGTCTCCACGTTGCAAGTAACATAGGCTCATCCATATTACAATTTCCTGCTGCTGAATTGTCATTTGTTAAGACAAATTTTAGTGAGTAACAACCAGGTCTTTATTTTGTATTTCATTAATTTAATAAGGCAACTGTTACTGTAGTGTGATTGTGTATAGGTATCCTAGCTGTTGGGTTTTTAATACAGTTGGTTTGAGTGAAAATGTTTCAAGAATGAACTGTATCCTGCGTGCAGGAGAGCAGAACGGACCCAGCACTGCTCTGGCATAACTCCCTGGAACCACTAGCAGTTGCTGGGTTTTCCATTCTAACATGAGCACAGGTGCTTCATGAAATCCCTACTCGCATGTTCAGCTACATTGTGTTCCTTTGGCACTGTATTTTGAATTAACTTAATTTATTAAAAACCTTCACAAAAGTAAATGTTTGTTTTCATTTTTAGTGATACATAAAGTGCAAATTGTATTACAACAAATATGATTTCCTCTCTCCTACTCTTCAAATCTCTGTTAAAACACAAACTAAAGTAGAATTCAAGATGGAAAAGCAATAAAACATTTTCATAGCTTCAACTTGATTTTAAAGGTAGCTGAAATGTTGCTGTGCTCAAAAGTGAAATCTTAAAATATCCAAGTTCAGATTTTAAGTAATATGAAGTACATTTTAAAGACTCATTCAATTCACTACACAATTTAGTTTTACAGCCATTACTTGAATTTGAATTCCCCATCTGTTATGGTGAAATTTGAACAGATCAATAGTTCAGTAAGTAGTCACTATGCTATTGTACTCATTAATTTAACACCAACTGAAGAACAACAGGGGTTTTTCTTGATGGTTAGAATGGTTTTTCTTTCAAACAAAGACATCTTGAACTAAAAGCTATAAATCATGAATTGGCTAAGGCAGCAGGATCCGTTGATCCACAGTGTTCATAGTTATCTGTACTAAACTAAATGAGTAACTGGTGCAAAAATCCCTGACAATGGTTTTATTTGCAATTGTCATAGAACAAAACCAAGTGATAACAACATACTGAAAACAAAATTCACAGTAAATTGTAAATAGAGCAAATAACATGTGCAAAGCTATTTTCTATTGAATCACACATCAAAATTTAGTATTACATCTAAGCAGTTTCACAAAATGTTCTGAAAATGTCAAATGAATCAAACCACTTAGAATATGCAAAGTATGATCTGTTGATATGATCTGTTACAACTTGATTCTGCATTCACAATGGCAGATCAAATGTAGTTCATGCTTTTTTTTCTTCTAAATCCATTTTGTCTGAGATGAGCTTGCATCCCTCTAAAATAAGTTGCAGTTAGAGATTGAAACTGGTCTCAGCTGATTCCAAAGACATTCTAATCAAGTGAAAAGAACTGTACTATACTGCAAAACAAACTTGTACATTATTTTCTACCCCTTTCAAAAACAAAACGATGCAACATGTGGCTGTGGATGTAAACTTTACTCTTTAACTTAAGACCAAAGTCCACTTGCATGTTCTATTTCCTCCAGAATGCTTTTACTTAGGACATCTGACTGACACTTTTTAATGCCTACTTTCAGTTAGTTTTCTGCATTAGATCAAATAACAGGCTTAATGATTTGCACCAAAGAAAATGTTAATTTAACAGTATAACTGGAAAGTCATATTTACAAGTTTATTTCAAGCCTTGAAGAATATATTTTAAAATGAATGAATTGTCACAAGCTATTACATATTTTATTATTCAAAAGCTATTAAGAATCAATGCATTACAAGCATAAATATTAAATATTTAGTTTTCATGATATGAAAATTGCAGTTCAGTATGTGATGTTAACTTCAGTCTTGGATGGGAAGTGGAGATATTGGACCCAGAACAGTTTCCCTTTTATTTTAATGCAACTTAATCAAGTCTGAAGCAGGGGTTTCCTTACACAAGCACTGCAATATCTCAGTTGCTTAAAATTGAACAGATTAAAAATTTACATCCCAGTCACTACGTGTATCCTACACTGTCACTACGTGTATCCTACACTGTCACTACACAGCATCTCTTTGGTAGAATCAAAAAGATCAGAAATAGGTTTTAATTACTTTAGCAGTTATATTTACTGGAACATTCTTATGATTCAAAGTTGAAAATGTGAAAGAAAAAATATAAATTTACCACTTTAAAAGTTAATCCCAAGCAATGAATATGAAATCCAAGCAGAGGCAAACATTATTAGTAAATACATTTATCCACAGCCTCTGACATTTTTATGTAAAATAAGAAATACTACTTCTGTGACAATTGGCCAAAAGCTTCAGTACAACAGTTGAAAATTGGCCAAAATACACATTCTACATAAATCAGCCAGCATCTAATAGTGAAAACACAGTTGGTCTCAGATTGAAGCTATAAGCAAAATAGATCTGATCTCTGTTACCTGGCACTGGAAATAGGGAACATATACTGATGATTTATCACTAAAAGGTCTGGTCATTTACGAGTTCCAATTCCCTGCAGAATAATATTGGAATGCCCAGTGCATGCAATAATCATTGCACCTGATGTGGTCAGTGTTTCCCTGTTTGTCTCTCAGAGAAGGGTGCAGCAGATTGTTGATTGAAGGTAGAAAACCAAGAGGTCATGGCAGACTTGGCACTTGTGAGTGCCCCTCCTACAGATTGACCTGGAGCAAAAGGAGATGCAATCAGGGAATTGTAATTGATTTTAGAAATACGTTCTTTATTAAGAGAATATATGTGGGGGGGGGGGGGGGGGGCGGTTGACAAAACTGCAGATGCTGGAAACACTCAGCAGGTAAGGCACCATCTGTGGAAAGAGAAACTTTAACATTTCAGATTCTAGACACTTTATCAGAATTGGGAAAAAGCCTAGGACCTGAAATATTAACAGTTACTCTCTTCACACATGTAGCCTGGTCGCTGAGTGGCTCCAGCACCTTCTATTCTTTATTTGGTTCAAATGTATGACAGTAAGCCACCAAGAAAATTGCCAGACATTGAAATTAAAAGAACTGCTGCTGCTTGAAATTTGAAATAAAAACACAAATCCTGGAAACACCCAGTAGGCCGGACAGCACTTATGGAGATAAAAGATTTAATGGTCAGATCGAAGACGCTGCAACCTAACTGGGAAAGTGAGAAAACAAGTTACAGAGAGGGGTGGAGAGGAAAAGGCTAGAACAAAGAGAATATCTTTGATGGGGTAAGGCTAGGGGTCTACAGGTGTTATCAATATTTACAAAGCCATCTGGTTGATAGAGAAAACAAGCAAGGAGTCCTGTGGAAGCTGTGAAATGCAATCTCAAAGCTGTTGCTGAAACTAAATGGCGATTGCAAGAAATGCCTAGCAGAGCAGGCAGTGTTACTGGAGACAGAAAAACTGATATTTCCGATGGATGACCTTGCAGCAGAACTGGTCAGTTAAGAGACAAACACCTCTTAAAACGTCATGGGCCGAAGGGCATGTACTGTGCTGTAATGTTCCATGTTAAAACCAACTTGTTTTCTGTCTTAATTAAAAACATGATAGAACCATAGAAGACCACAACACAGAAAACAGGCCATTTGGCCCTTCTAGTCTGTGCCAAAATGGTATTCCGCTAGTCCCATTTACCTGCACCCAGTCCATAACCCTCTAGACCTCTCCCATCCATGTATCTATTCAATTTATTCTTAAAACTCAAGTGAGCCCGCATTTACTACATCAGATGGCAGCCCGTTCCATACTCCCACCACTCTTTGAGTGAAGAAGTTCCCCCTAATGTTCCCCTGAACTTTTCCCCTTTTCACCCTAAAGCCATGTCCTCTTGTAACTTATCTCTCCTAATATAGGTGGAAAGAGACTGCTCGCATTAACTCTGTCTATACCCCTTTTGTAAACCTCTATCAAATCTCCCCTCATTCTTCTGCGGTCCAAGGAATAAATTCCTAACCTGTTCAATCTTTCCATGCAACTCAACTCCTGAAGACTCAGCAACATTCTAGCACATCTCCTCTGCACTCTTTCAATCTTACAAATATCTTTCCTAAAGTGAGGTGACCAGAACTGCACACAATACTCCAAATTTGGCCTCACCAATGTCTTATACAACCTCACAACATCCCAGCTCGTATACTCAATACTTTGATTTATGAATGCCAGGATGCCAAAAGCCTTCTTTACAACCCTGTCTACCTGTGACGCCACTTTCAGGGAATTATGTATCTGAACTCCCAGATCCCTTTGTTCTTTTGCATTCCTCAGTGCCCTACCATTTACTGTGTATGCCCTACCTTGATTTGTCCTTCCAAAATGCAACACCTCACAGTTGTCTGCATTAAATTCCATCTGCCATTTTCTGGCCCATTCTTCCAGTTGGTTCAGATCCCTCCACAAGCTTTGAAAGCCTCCCTCGCTGTCCACTACGCCTCCAATCTTAGTATCATCAGCAAACTTACTGATCCAATTTACCACATTATTATCTAGATCACTGATATAGACAACAAACAACAATGGCTCCAGCACAGATCCCTGAGGTACACCACTAGTCACAAGCCTCCAGTATGAGAATGATATGCTGGAAAAACACGGCAGGTCAGGCAGCATCTACGGAAAGAGAAACAGATAATATTTCAGGTCTGGGACCCTTCATCAGAACTGAGGAAGAATGAAAACACGTTAGTCTAAACAGCAAAGAAGGTTGGGGAGTTCATGGGTGGAACAGAGGGAATTTCTCTGATGGGGTGAAATAATGTAGCCATTAAGGGGCAGTTAAGCTTCTTTGTGTAAATTTTGCTGTTTAAAAGTCCGGGGAATGTTGTTTAGTCAGAGTTGTAGAGCATAGAAATGGGACCTTCAGCCCAACTTGTCCATATTGACGATGATACTTATCTACTTTAATCTGATATGTCCACATTGGGCAGGCATCCATCTATTCCTTTCCTATCCAAGTAACTGTCCAAATGCCTTTTAAATGCTATAATTTCATCTGCGTCTACCACTTCCCTCTGGTAGACCTGCTGGTATTTGACATCCCAAAATGCATTAACTCATTACTTGTTTGGATTAAATCTGCCACCACTACACCCAACTTTCCAACTGATTTATAGCCGCCTGTATCTTTTCACAACCTTCTTCACTATCTATTACTCTGTCAATTTTTGCGTTGTCAGCAAACTTACTAATCTGCCCACCTTTGTTGTCCTCTCAATCATTACACAGCAATGGTCTCAGCACCTGTCCTTGCAGTACACCACTGGTTACAGAGTTCCAGTCAGGAAAACACCTCTTGGCCACTATCTTCTGCCTCCTATTACCAAGACCAATCATGGCCAGCCACACAGGATGTCACTTTTGAATTTGATGGACTGATAGGTAACAATATATTCAAGTAAATGTTGAAAAAGTACTGGGGATAGAAGAATTGCTAATTGTTAAGGATAACTGGTGTTAAGGGTGGGTTGACAATGGTTCTTCTAGGAGGGGGGGAAATGGGGCTGTAGTTGAGAGAAACTACCCAACATCTCAGTGAGGCATGGTGTCATCATGGTAATTAATGGTTAGTAAGCAGTGCACTTACTGACTGCCCTTCCTGTCTGTACCATGCTGCGGCTTGTGGAGATCATTGCGTTTCCAAGCTTCTTTCCACGTTCACTATTCTGTACGGAACTAAAGCAAAACAAAAATCATTCAATGAGTGATTTTCTTCAGCAAGTGACTGAACATATGCTTTGATTTAAGGTTATCATAGTTTATGTGGATATAGAAGCATTTATTGCATCCCAAAGGGTAATATTTTCCCAGTTGGCAAGCTTCGATTACTGGGTTACGAGAGGGTTTGAAGCTTGAGTCACAGTTATCCACAATACATCAATGATCTGGATAAGGGAACTACATATAACATAACCAAGTTTGCAGGCAATACAAATCTGGGGTGGAGGTTGGGTGGGGGGAATGAGTGCTGAGGAAGATGCAAGATGGCTCCAATGTTATTTTAAACAAATTGGGTGAGTGTGTAAATGCATGGTAAAGTAGAACACAGATAAGTGCAAGGTTATTCTGTTCCAAAAACAGAAATATGGAGTATCTGAATGGTTGAAAGATCAGGAAAAGGAAAGGTGTAATAAGACCTGACATCTTTGTATAAGATTTGCTGAAATGAAGTGTTCAGATGCAGCAAAAGAAAGTAAATGGTATGTGGCCTTCATTGCAAGAGGTTTTGAGTACAGGAGCAAAGATGTCTTGCTGTAGCTGCACTGGGGTCAGTGAGAGCCCATCTGGAATATTGGTCTCCTTGACTGATGCTCTTTATCGTGAACAGAATGCAATACTGAACTGATTCCTGGGAAGGCAGTATCAACGTTTGAGGAGAGATTGGATCAATTAAGCCTATATCCACTGGAGTTTAGAAGAATGAGAACAGTGGAGCAAGCCCAATGGGCCCAATAGAATCCTTCCGTGTCATGGTCATTGAGGGTTTGCCAAGTGGTGCTGATTGTGATCATTACTCTAAAGGACTGTTGGATCAGATGTTTTAGCCCACTGTAATGACGAAAGGACAGCATCCTGATGTTTGAATCTACTACTCAACCTGCACTATCATAGACAATGATGCTGCCTGACAGAGAGCTATGCCCATTAGCCTGCATCTAATTGTTTAATTCTGTAGGTTCTGAGTTCTGGATTGACCCTGTTTTGGCATAATGTCAAGAACAGCTGAGTGCTGAAGACTTCAATAAAATAGTCACTTGACAACACTGGCATTGAGTTTTCCCAGATCAGTTGCAGAATCATTAGCTGAATAAATTGGTAATTAACAATAGAGATCTGTCAATTAGAGACTGCTGAATTAATTTTCCCAAAATGGATCTGGGAATACTACCCATGAACTTGATTCCCTGCCTGAATATCATTTCGAATTAGCATCCAAGATCTTTGCATTTGAAGAAATCAAGTTTGAAAACTGTGAACAAGATGGCCACAAACCAGAACTGTCCACTTTGAAGTAGTTCAAAAAGTCATTCCGTTTTGAAATTAATGCAAATGGGTCTCATTTGTAACCAAGTGCTGAAGAATCCAATATGTTAGTACTGAACAAATGAGTTGAGCAGATGAATCAAACCAACTACTGGATAGGTACTAAAACTATTACTCAGGACAAAGTCATTGATGACTTCAATTGAAATTTTAAGTTTTTTTTTAAAGATATAAGATATCTTTATTAGTCACATGTACATCAAAACACACAGTGAAATGCATCTTTTGCGTAAAGTGTTCTGGGGGCAGCCCACAAGTGTTGCCACGCTTCCGGCGCCAACATAGCATGCCCACAACTTCCTAACCCGTAAGTCTTTGGAATGTCGAAACTGGAGCACCCGGAGGAAACCCACACAGACACGGGAAGAACACACAAACTCCTTACAGACAGTGGCTGGAATTGAACCCAGGTTGCTGGCGGTGTAATAGCTAACCGCTACACTACCGTGCCTGCCCACTCCCTTCACGTTAGTTGAAACTCCTCAGTTGTAACTCGTCAGTTTCAAAGAGTAACTCAAGGCGCTAGTTCCACTGGTGTTTTCCAACCAACCAACGACACCATTTTCCTTTTTACTGCTCAATACTTATTTATTATTTAAAATGGAAAATGCTGGAAACACTGAAGGTGAAGCAGCAATATTGTAAAGGGAAACAGAATTAATATTTTAGGTTAAAGAAACTTGGTCAAAACTGAGAAAGAGAATTTTAAGTTGAACGGAATGGGGAGGATTGAACATGGATAATGGAACAGTACAGTACAGCATAGGAATAGGTCCTTCGGCCCACCATGTTTGTGCAGACCTTGATGAAAAATTAAACTAATCCCATCCTCCTGCAAGTGGTCGACAATCCCTCCATTCCCTGCCTGTTCATGTGCCTGTCTAAATGACTCTATTATGTCTGCCTACACCACCTCCCCTGGCAGTGCATTCCAGGCACCTACCACTCACTATGTGTAAAAAAAACTGCATCATAATTCTCTTTTAAACTTTCTCCCTCTCACGTTAAAGTTATGCGTTCCAGTACTTGATATTTCCAGGGAAAATGACTATCTACCCTATCTGTGTTTCTCAATTTTGTAAATGTCTATCAGGCCTCCCGTCAGCTTCTGATGCTCCAGAGAAAACAACCCAAGCTTGTCTAACCTCTCCTCATAGCTAATACTCTCTAATTCAGGCAACATCCTGATGAAACTCTTCTGCACCCTCCCCAAAGCCTCCACATCCTTCTTGTAAGTGCGGCAACCAGAACTGCACACAGTACTCCAAATGTGGCCTAGTAACAGTGGAAAGGACAAAGGCAATAACTCTGAAAGGGCAAGATCAGGGTTGCTGTGGGATTAGCTTTTGAAGAAGCTATCTGGTTGAAAGGTTAATGAGTGTGTTCAGAGAGAATACAAAGGAAGGTAAAAACTGAAATGCAGAGCTGTGGGAAATACCCAACAGGCTGTGCTAGTGAAAAAAGAAAAACTGAGCTAACATTATGACCAACAGATCTAATTTCTCCCCCCTCCTGCTAGGCAAAAGATTCAAAAGCTTGAGAACAAGTACCACCGGGCTCAACGACAGCTTCTACCCGGTTATAATTCTCTTGAACAGACCTCTGATACGATAAAGATGAACTCTTGATCACTCAGTCTACCTTGTCATGGCCCTTGTATTTTATTTGTCTACCTGCACTGCACTTTCTCTGTAACTGTAACACGATATTCTACATTCATTTTTTTTTCTTTTTTACTACCTTGATGTACTCATGTACAGAATGATCTGTCTGGATGGCACAAAAACAAGTTTTTCACTGTATCTCAGTACATGTGACAATAATAAACCAATCGGCAGTGTCTCCAGCATTTTCAGTTTTTATTTCAGATTTTTAGAAACCATAGAAAAACTACAGCACAGTAAACAGGCCATTCGGCCCTTCTAGTCTGTGCCGAAACATTATTCGGCTAGTCCCATTTACCTGCCCCCAGCCCATACCCCTCCAGACCTCTTTCGTCCATGTATCTATCCAATTTACTCTTAAAAGTTAAGAGCGAGCCCGCATTTACCACATCAGATGGCAGCCCGTTCCACACTCCCACCACTCTTTGAGTGAAGAGGTTCCCTCTAATGTTTCCCCTAAACCTTTCCCCTTTCACCCCAAGGCCATGTCCTCTCGTACTTATCTTTCCTAATCTAGGTGGAAAGAGCCTACTTGCATTAACCCTGTCTATGCCCCTCATCATTTTATAAACCTCTATCACACCTTCCCTCATTCTTCTCCACTCCAAGGAATAAAGTCCTAACATGCTCCTAACATTTCCTTATAACTCAACTCCTGAAGACCTGGGAACATTCTTGTAAATCTCCTCTGCACTCTTTCAATCTTACTGACATCCTTCCTGTAGTTCGGCGACCAGAACTGCACACAATATTCTAAATTTGGTCTCACCAATGATTTATACAACCTCACCAAAACATTCCAACTCCTATACTCAATACTTTGATTTATAAATGCCAGGATGCCAAAAGCCTTTTTTACAACCCTGTCTACCTGTGACTCTACTTTCAAGGAATTATGTATCTGAACTCCCAGATCCCTTTGTTCCTCCACACTCCTCAGTGCCTTGATTTGTCCTTCCAAAATGCAACACCTCACACTTGTCTGCATTAAATTCCATCTGCCATTTTCTGGACCGTTTTTCCATTTGGTCCAGATCCCTCTGCAAGCTTTGAAAGCCTTCCTCGCTGTCCACTACACCTCCAATCTTAGTGTCATCTGCAAACTTACCACATTACCACATTATCGTCTAGATCATTGATATATACAACAAACAACAATGGCCCCAACACAGATCCCTGAGGCACACCACTAGTCACAGGCCTCCAATCTGACAAACAACCATCCACAACCACTCTCTGTCTTCTCCCACTCAGTCAATTTCGAATCCAGTTTACAACCTTTCCATGGATACCCATTGACTGAACCTTCTGAACTAATCTCCCATGTGGGACCTTGTCAAAGGCCTTACTAAAGTCCATGTAGACAACATCCACAGCCTTACCTTCATCTACTTTCTTAGTGACCTCCTCAAAAAACTCCACAAGATTTGTTAAACACTATCTACCACGCACAAAGCCATGCTGATTATCCTTAATCAGCCCTTGGCCGTCCAAATACTTATATGTCCTATCTCTCAGAACACCTTCCAATAATTTACCCACTACTGATGTCAGGCTCACTGGCCTGTAATTACCTGGTTTACTCTTTGAGCCTTTCTTAAACAATGGAACAACATGAGCTATCCTCCAGTCCACTGGCACCGCACCCGTGGCTAGGGACATTTTAAATATATCTGCCAGGGCCCCTGCAATTTCTACACTAGTCTCTCTCAAGGTCCGAGGGAATATTTTGTCAGGCCCTGGGGATTTATCTACCTTTATTCACTGTAAAGCATCAAGTACCTCCTCCTTTTTAATCTCTATATGTTCCATGACACTAGTGCTTGTTTCCCTTCCTTCCATATCCACGATGCCAGTTTCCTGAGTAAATACTGATGCAAAAAAACTGTTTAAGACCTCCCCCATCTCCTGAGGCTCCACGCATATACAACCACTCTGATCTTCTAGGGGACCAATTCTGTCTCTTACTATCCTTTTGCTCTTAATATACCTGTAGATACTAAGGTTTGGGTTTACCTTCACATTATCTGCCAAAGCAGCCTCATGTCTTCTTTCTGCCTTCCTGATTTCCTTTTTTAGTATTTTCTTACATTTCCTATACTCTTCAAGTACCTCATCCGTTCCTAGTTGCCTATACCTGCTATACACCTCTCCCTTTTTCTTAACCAGCTCACCAATATCCCCTGAAAACCAAGGTTCCCTACACTTGTTACCCTTGCCTTTAATCCTGACAGGAACATACAAACTCTGCACTCTCAAAATTTAGTCTTTGAAGGCTTTCCATTTACTGAGCACATCCTTGCCAGAAAATAACTTATCCCAATCCACCCTACCTAGATCCTTTCTCATTTCCACAAAATTGGCCTTTCTCCAATTTAGAACCTCCACTCGAGGACCAGACCTATCCTTATCCATAATTATCTTGAAACTAATTGCATTATGGTCACTGGACCCAAAAGGCTCACCTACACATACTTCTGTCACCTGCATCTGCAGTTTTAATTTTCATTATCCATTATCCATTCAACTACCTTTTAACTAATAGCTATCTGCCAGTGTATTCTAAATATTAACCATTCCCTGCATGGAAAAGCATTCCTTATTTATTATAAACACTACTGTCAGTTCCCCTATCAACCTCCTCTGTTCTCAGCTTCTCCAGCAATGAACACATGTCCCCAGAATCACTCTAGTAAATCTCTTCTGCATCCCCTCTCAAGCCTTTACATCTTTCCTTAAACAGTGGTGCCCAAAACTACTTAAACTTTCCTTTCACAGTTCTCTTCATTCCTTCAAATTCTGCCTGCACCCTCTCACCTTCCTAAAGGAAGGCACCAGAAACTGAACACGATATTCCATTTGATCCATCTAGGTTCAACATGACTTCCCCTTTCTTGTTCTCAATGCTTCTACTTATGAAACCAGCACCCAAACAGCTTTATTAACCATTTTATCAACCTGCCTTACTACTTTCAATAAACTATTCATATATTTGATTCAAAATGGTACCAATGGATTTTTAATATTGAAAAGTCCAATGTTAATATTAAAGTATCAGGGAGGACGCAGTGGTTTATGCTGGTATTAAGCTTTAATGCAAGGATCCCCTTCAGCAAGTTTCCTATGGTAGTACCATGCAAAGATTTTTTAAAAAATACAAAATGGGAAGGGTTTTTAACTGTGTTTTAAGTATAACACCCTTGCCCACCTTTTATAACCGCAGATGAATTCTTTTTAAGAAAATGGAAATTCTTTTTAAACATGTTTGCTAAGAAAATGAAGTTTTAAAAAACTAAAAATAATCCTTGATGCAGGACATGTGTCCTTGTGCTATCAGATCTTTGGTGAACCAGTGGCAGGCTTAAGTTCAATTTTGTCCTCTTGTGCTGTCCGTGTGGTTTTCATGTTCTCTCTATGATTCTGTGGGCTTCCTCTGGATGCTCCAATTTTCTCCAATGTTCCAAAGATGTGCTGGTTGGTGGATTAACTGACCAGTGTAGGTGGGTGGCAGAAAACGTAGGGGACATTTATAGGTATGTGAGAGGGAACAGGTAAAAGGGAAATACGGGAATAGGATTGATGTGAATGCTCTGAGAGCTAGCATAGACACTATAGACTGAATGATCCCCTCCAAATACCATAAAAGGGTATGAATTAAAATGAAAAACAATTCTCAGCAGCCTACCAGTTCAAACCAGATAACTGTTGGAGTGCTGATTTTTATAAACACACATTATCTTCTCAAAAAAAAACATAAATCATGAAAACACAATAGCTAAGTGTATTGTCTCACTGAAGGAAAAGTTACTAGCAAACAGTCCATTTGTTGCTATCTTTGCTGAATACTTGAGGTGACGACATCTACAGAAGTTTATTGTCAAAAAAATTACAAAGCACGAGTAACTTTAAGACAACTCCAAAGTTAAATGTTAAAAGCAGAATGGATGTGCAGAAGTCTGAACCTAAATGGAGGTAGTTATCATTCACACATTACATTCATTTACACACATCCACTAATATAAATACAGATATTATCTCAGAATATTACAAGTGGGGATGTTACTGCAAATGAAGAATGTCAACATCTAAAATTTAGAATGTGGACTTCTGAATGAAAAAAAAAATCAGTCAATCCTTTACATGCTGTTCAGAAATTATTTAATTAAATTGAAATAAGTGCAAACAAGTAACATTTTCAAACTATGTGGGATAAATTTGTGTTCCATGAGAGTGGTTGAGAGAGAAAGGCAGATATGTATTTAAATGAATCTAAGAAGACTTTGTTACATTTTTTATATGCATGAACATTTATGCATACTGAAACAAATTAAACATGTCTTTCTAGATCTTTGATTATGCATAATGCCACTTCAAAAATAATTTCTTAAATATTTTCATTAATTGGATTTTTAAACCAGCCTCTGAGAATCATATTCTTATCTCTGTTTGCCTTTGCAGGAAATAATTTTTATATTTTTGTGTCAATAGTACCACAAGGTGGTGCAATAGGACAAATAATTCGCTCTATATAAAAAACAGACTAAAATATTCTTTACTCAACCAAATTACATCACAAATTATGGAATGAGCCCATCCACTCCCATTCAAATTATTCTCCCAACAGATCTCAATTTTGCACTTTAGTTCATGTGTGTCATTAATTTTCTAGAAGTGATAAAAATGTAGAAATGAATAGTTAACAATATCCCAATTAAGAACTATTGGATACTAAAATATATCTGATTGGGATTTAGAGTCACAGAGTTATACAGCACAGAAACAGGCCCTTCGGTTCAACTCATCATGACAACCAAGTTACCTGAGCTAGTCTCATTTACCCGCATTTGGCCCATATCCCTCTAAACCTTTCCTATCCATGTACCTGTCCAGATATCTTTTAAACATTGTAATTGTACCCACCTCTACCACTTTCTCTGACAGCTCGTTCCACATACCCACCACCCTGTGTGTGAAAAACTTGGCCGTCAGGTCCCCTTCAAAACTTTCCCCTCTCACCTTAAATCTATGCGCTCTAGTTTTAGACTCCCCTACAATCTATGAAATGACTGTGATCATTCACCTTATCAATGCTTCTCATGATTTTATATACCTCTGTAAGGTTACCCCTCAATGCCCTGTGATCCAAGGAATAAAGCCCCAGCCGATAGTCACTTCTTGTAACTCAAGCCCTTTCCAGATTCGTATAGCTGGGGACCCAAAACTACACACAAAATTACAAGTGTGGTCTTACCAAAGACTTGTTCAGCTGCAACATGACATCCCAATTCTTGCACTCAATACCCTGATCGATAAAGGCAAGCATGCCAACCACCTTCTTCACTATCCTGTCTACCTGTGTCACCACTTTCAGAGAACTATGTACTTGTCTGTATGTAACTATGTACTGCACCTTTGGCGATTATCTTTGCATCCTCACTGGCCACAGGAGTAGTGCCAGATGATTGGAGGGTGGCAAATGTTGTTCCTTTGTTTAATAAAGGGAGTAGGGATAACTCTGGGAATTACAGACCAGTGAGTCTTCCTTCAGTGGTAGGCAAATTACTGGAGAAGATTCTTAGAGACAGGAGTTATTGGCATTTGGAGAAGCATAGGCTGATTAGGGATAGTCAGCATGGCTTTGTGAGGGGCAGGTCATGCCTCACGAGCCTGATTGAATTCTTTGAGCATGTGACAAAGCACATTGATGAAGGGAGAGCAGTAGATGTGGTGTAGATGGATTTTAATAAGGCATTTGATAAGGTTCCTCATGGAAGGCTCATCTAGACCCACTGCAATTCGCCTATCACCGAAACAGCGGACGCCATCTCCCTGGCCCTACACTCAGCTCTGGAGCATCTGGACAGTAAAGACACCTATGTTATACTATTGTTTATTGACTATAGCTCTGCCTTCAATACTATAATCCCAAGCAAACTTATCACAGACTCCAAGACCTAGGACTCAACACCTCCCTCTGCAACTGGATCCTTGACTTTCTAACCAACAGACCGCAATCAGTGAGGATTGGCAGCAATACCTCCAGCACGATTATTCTCAACACTGGTGCCCCACAAGGCTGCGTCCTCAGCCCTCTACTCTACTCCCTATACACTCATGACTGTGTGGCCAGATTCTGTTCTAACTCCATCTACAAGTTTGCAGATGATACCACCATTGTAGTCCGTATACCAAACAGTGGTGAGTTGGAGTACAGGAAGGAGATAGAGAGCTTACGAATGGTGTCATGACAACAACCTTTCCCTCAAAGTCAACAAAACAAAGGAGCTGGTATTTGACTTCAGGAGAGGGGACAGTGTACATGCACCTGTCTACATCAACGATGCAGAGGTCGAGAGGGTTGAGAGCTTCAAGTTCCTGGGAGTGAACATCACCAACAGTTTGTCCTGGTCAAATCACATAGATGCCACGGCCAAGAAAGCTCACCAGTACCTCTACTTCCTCAGGAGGCTAAAGAAATTTGGTATGTCCCCTTTGACACTCACCAACTTTTATCGAAGCACCATAGAAAGCATCCTATCTGGATGCATCACATCTTGGTACAGCAACTGCTCTGCCCAGGACCGCAAGAAACTGTGGAGAGTTGTGGACATAGCCCAGCGCATCACAGACACCAGCCTCCCCTCCTTGGACTCTGTCTTTACCTTTCGCTGTCTTGGTGAAGCAGCCAGCATAATCAAAGACCCCACCCACCTGGGTCATTCTCTCTTCTCTCCTCTTCCATCAGGTAGAAAATACTGGAGCCTGAGGGCACGTACCACCAGACTTAAGGACAGCTTCTACCCCACTGTGATGAGACCATTGAACGGTTCCCTTATACAATTAGATGGACTATGACCTCACGATCTACCTTGTTGTGACCTTGCACCTTATTGCACTGCACTTTTTCTGCAGCTGTGACACATTGTACTGTTATTGTTTATCAATGCACTTTGTACTAACTCAATGTAACTGCACTGTGTAATGAATTGACCTGTACGATTGGTATGCAAGACAAGTTTTCACTGTACCTCGGTACAAGTGACAATAATAAACCAATACCAATACCAAGAAAGTCAGCAGGCATGGGATCCAGGGAAACTTGGCTGTGTGGATTCAGAATTGGCTCTCCCATAGAAGACAGAGGGTGTTGGTAGATGTAGCGTATTCTGCCTGGAGGTCAGTGACCAGTGGTGTTCCACAGGGATCTGTTCTGGGACCTCTGCTTTTTGTGATTTTTATAAATGACTTGGACGAGGACGTGGAAGGGTGGGTTAGTAAGTTTGCCTATGACAGGAAGGTTTGTGGTGTTGTAGATAGTCTCGAAGGTTGCTGTTGAAGGACAACTCCTGTAGTCTAGAAGGACATTGATAGGATGTAGACCTGGGCTAAGAAGTAGCAGATCGAGTTCAACCTGGAAAAGTGTGAAGTGATACACTTTGGAAGATCGAATTTGAAGGCAGAATACAAAGTTAATGGCAGGACTCTTAGCAGTGTGGTGGAACAGAGGGATCTTGGGGTCCACATCCATAGATCCCGCAAGGTTGCCGCACAGGTTGATAGGGTTTTTAAGGCATATGGTGTGTTGGCCTTCATTAGTCAGGGGATTGAGTTCAAGTGCCACAAGGTAATGTTGCAGCTCTATAGAACTCTGGTTAGACCACACTTGGATCAGTTTTGGTCACCTCATTATAGGAAGGATGTGGAAGCTGTAGAGAGGGTGCAGAGGATATTTACCAGGATGTTGCCTGGACTGAAGAGCATGTCTTATGAGGATAGGTTGAGTGAGCTAGGGCTTTTCTCTTTGGAGAGAAGGATCTTTCGGCGAGATTTGCTTGGGTGGTTCGGAAGGGTTTAAACTAGTTTGTGAGGGGGAAGGGAACCGGAGGAGTAGGTCAGAGGAAGAAGGGGATGGGGAAAAGTTAGATCAAACAGGTAGAGAGGCTTTGGGGAAGGAGAAGCAGAATACAGGCTATAAAAGTAGTAACGTAGATGGACTTAAGTGTGTTTACTTAAATGCAAGAAGTATCAGGAATAAGGGAGATGAACTGAGGGCTTGGATAAGTATGGGGGCTATGATATCGTGGCTATTACTGAGACGTGGCTAACATCAGGACAGGAGTAGATATTGAATATTCCTGGTTTTCGGTGTTTTAAGAGGGATAGGGAAGGGGGGAGAAGAGGAGGAGGGTGGCGATACTGGTCAGGGACACTGTTACGGCAGTGGAAAAGACGGATGTTGTAGAAGGATCATCTCTAGAGTCCGTATGGGTGGAATTAAGGAACAAGAAAGGAGCAGTTACTCTACTAGGAGTATTCTATAGGCCCCCCCGTAGCAGTAGAGATATAGAGGAGCAGATTGGCAGGCAGTGTTTGGAGAGAAGCAAAAATAACAGGGTTGTTATCATGGGAGACTTCAACTTCCCAAATATAGACTGGAACCTGCTTAGTGCCAAAGGTTTAGATGGGACGGAATTTGTTAAATGTGTCCAGGAGGGATTCCTGACACAGTATGTTGACAGGCCGACTAGAGGGAATGCCATGTTAGATCTAGTTTTAGGAAATGAACCAGGACAGGTGAAGGATCTATTGGTGGGTGAGCATTTGGGGGACAGTGACCATTGCTCCATAACCTTTAAAATTGTCATGGACAGGGACAGGTGTAGAGAGGACAAGAGGATTTTTAATTGGGGAAGGGCGAACTATGAGGCTATAAGGAGAGAACTTGGGAGTGTAAATTGGGATGTCCTTTTTGAAGGGAAATGTACCATGGAGATGTGGTCGATGTTCAGGGATCTTATGCAGGATGTTAGGGATAAATATGTCCTGGTGAGGCAGAGAAGGAATGGCAGGGTGAAGGAACCATGGGTGATGAGAGAGGTGGAACGACTTGTGAGGGAGAAGAAGGTAGCGTACATGAGGTATAAGCAGCAAGGTTCAAACAGGGCCCGTGAGGAATATAGGGTAGCGAGGAAGGAACTTAAGAAAGGGCTGAGGAGAGCTAGAAGAGGACATGAAAAGGCGTTGGCTAGTAGGGTTAAGGAGAATCCCAAGGCCTTTTTCAAGTACGTGAAGGGTAGGAGGATGGCTAGGGTAAAGGTAGGTCCGATTAAAGACAAAGGTGGGAGAATGTGCCTGGAGGCAGCGGAAGTGGGAGAAGTTCTCAATGAGTACTTCTCTTCGGTATTCACCAGGGAGAGGGATCTTGATGACGCGGAAGGGAGTGCTGGTAGGGGTAATGTTCTCGAGGTTGTAGATATCAAGAGAGAGGATGTGTTGAAGTTGTTAAATAATATTAAGACAGATAAATCTCCGGGGCCTGACTGGATTTTCCCCAGGCTGCTTCGAGAGGCTAGGGACGGGATTGTTGAACCGCTAGAAAGGATCTTTGGGTCCTCGTTGTCCACGGGGATGGTGCCAGAGGATTGGAGGATTGCGAATGTTGTCCCCTTGTTCAAAAAAGGTAAGAGGGATAGGCCAGAGAATTATAGACCGGTGAGTCTCATGTCTGTGGTGGGTAAGCTGTTAGAAAGGATTCTAAGGGATAGGATTTATGAACACCTTGAGAATCATGGACTGATTAGGGACAGCCAGCATGGCTTTGTGAAGGGAAGATCTTGCCTCACAAGCCTGATAGAGTTCTTTAAGGAGGTGACTAGGAAGATTGATGAGGGCAGTGTGGTGGATGTGGTTTACATGGATTTTAGTAAGGCGTTTGATAAGGTTCCTCATGGTAGGCTTCTTCAGAAGGTCAGAGGCCAAGGGATCCAGGGAAGCTTGGCTATGTGGATTAGGAATTGGCTTGCACGTAGAAAGCAGAGGGTTGTGGTGGAAGGAGTGCCCTCGGATTGGAGGGCAGTGAGTAGTGGTGTCCCACAGGGGTCGGTTCTGGGACCTCTACTTTTTGTGATATTTATAGATGACTTAGATGAGGGGGTGGAAGGCTGGGTTAGTAAGTTTGCGGACGACACTAAGATCAGCGGTGTTGTGCATAGTGTGGAGGGCTGTCGGAGCTTACAGAGGGATATTGATAGGATGCAGAGCTGGGCTGACAAGTGGCAGATGGAGTTCACCCGGAGAAGTGCGAGGTGGTACACTTTGGAAGGACAAACTCCAGGGCAGAGTACAAGGTAAATGGCAAGGTACTTGGCAGTGTGGAGGAGCAGAGGGATCTGGGGGTTCATATTCACAGTTCATTGAAAGTTGCCTCACAGGTGGAAAGAGCAGTTAAGAAGGCCAATGGGATGTTGGCTTTCATAAGTCGCGGGATTGAGCTTAAGAGCCACAAGGTGATGATGCAGCTTTACAAAACTCTAGTTAGGCCACACTTAGAGTACTGTGTTCAGTTCTGGTCACTGCATTATAGGAAGGATGTGGAGGCATTGGAGAGGGTTCAGAGGAGATTTACCAGGATGCTGCTTGGATTAGAGCGTATTGAATATGAGGAGAGGCTTAAGGTGCTAGGGCTTTATTCACTGGAAAGGAGGAGGATGAGAGGAGACATGATAGAGATATATAAAATATTGAGAGGAATAGATAGAGTAGACAGTCAGCGCCTCCTTGCCAGGGCACCAATGCTCAAGACGAGAGGGCATGGCTTTAAGGTTATGGGTGGGAGGTTCAGGGGAGATGTCAGGGGGAGGTTTTTCACCCAGAGAGTGGTTGGTGCATGGAATGCACTGCCTGGGGTGGTGGTGGAGGCAGATACGTTGGACAGGTTCAAGAGCTTGTTGGATAGGCATATGGAGGAATGTGAGATGGAGGGATATGCGGGAGGAAGGGGTTAGGTAGTGTGAGGGTGGTTTGATGGATGGCACAACATGGTGGGCCGAAGGGCCTGTTTTGTGCTGTATGGTTCTATGGTTCTATGGAGGATGAGAGGTGATTTGATAGAGGTGTACAAGATGATAAGAGGCATAGTGTTATGGACTCAGTGAAAGTCCCTTTAAGATAGAGAGTGTGTGTGTATGTGTGTGTGGGGCGTGCTTACGTCAATAGAAGATAAAGGACGTAATGACGTTGTTGAAGAAGTTAGAAGAAGAAAGAGAGAGAGAGAAGGGAGAGAGACACCAGCCTGCTTGTTTTCTCTATCGATGGATGCGAAACAATAACTGTGTTTGCCACTGAAATCCATGTATGGAAGTTGGAAGTAATCCGGTGGAGTTCACTTTGTTGCTGACCTGTAGAAGGAAACAGGTATTTGTGTGTGGACGACCACGGTTCGGATGCTTTTCGGGGTGAGGAAGTCACTACCGAGTAAACACTGAAGTGTCGTTTGGGTTCCATCGTGGAACATTTGGATTTCGTATGTACTCTCTCTATGTTTTTCTACATATACATCTTATCTTCAGACAACGGTGGTTGTTGAAGAAGCCCTTGCTCATGTTTCACCTTATGGCTTGCGGAACTGAACTTTAAGAACCATTCAGGAACTGGGAGTTTTGGACTTTGTCACACACACACACGAAGAGTTTAGTTTTGGGGTTAACGTTCGAGGTTTAACATTCTTGAATTCTAATATACTAACATTTTTTTTTTTTCAGACAGCATGAGTTACAAATGAAGCGTAGGAGTTCGGAATCTGATTCTGATGATGGTTTTTCAGCCAGCAGGGAGGTTCGATTAGTCCCTCCGTTTGAAGAAGATCAGGTTGATCAGTATTTCCAACATTTTGAAAAGGTTGCTGTGAGTTCAAACTGGCCAAGGAAAGGATGGGCTCTTATGGTACAGAGTGTGATTAAAGGTAAAGCTCAAAAAGCTTATTCTGCTTTGTCTGTTGAGGATGCAGCTGATTATACCAAGGTAAAACAAGCTATTTTGAAGGCCTATGAATTGGTCCCTGAGGCTTATAGACAAAATTCAGAGACTTGAGGAAATCTGCAGATCAGACTTATATGGAATTTGCCAATGGAAAGAGAATATGTTTGAACGATGGTGCCTGGCTAAAAATGTAGATGGGGATTACGATAAATTGACAGAATTGATACTGGTGGAAGACTTTAAAAGATGTGTTCCAGCTGAATTAACAACATATTTAAATGAAAAGGCAGATATTCAGAGATTGATAGCTGGCCATTATGTGGAAAAGAAGGTGTTTGAGAAGGAAGTGTTAAAACAGTTTCCTGGCAGTGAAATAGCAATTTCTGAGGCACAGGTGCAGCTGGCAAAGAACAGAAGGCTGTTAAACTGGAGTTTAATTTTGCAAGAGTTTGATCTCATGATAACTCACATTAAAGGCAAAGATAATGTGATTGCTGATTGTCTTTCCCGATGTTAAATGGGTTAATGAGGAAGTTCACTTGAGTCTGTTGGACTATGTCCAAAAATTTAAAACTCGGTTGGAGAGAGTCTGCCAGCTAGCGAGAGAGAATTTGAAAACAAGCCAGATAAGAATGAAGACATATTTTGATAGACGTGCTCGGCCTAGGACATTCGCAGTGGGGCAAAAGGTGTTGGTATTTTTCCCTAGCTAAAATAATCCCTTGCAAGCTCGTTTTTCTGGACCCTATGTTATTGAATCTCGAGTGACTGATCTAACATATATAATCAAAACACCAGATAGACGCAAGAAAACACAACTCTGTCATGTAAACATGCTAAAACCTTATTATGAGAAGGATTCAGTTGTGGCCTTGGTGGATGGTGAAAAGGTTGTTTCTAGAATGCCTGATGTTGATGTTGAGGAAGGCCAATTTAGACCAAATATTGTTCCATCGAAACTAAAAAACCAAAATATCCCGGACGAGCCCCCAATTTTGTCACGAACCAGCAACAAAAGAAACACACTGAGCATGATTCAGTGTTAAAAACTATTTTATTAATCACTACTTATGATAATACGTAAAATAAAAGTAAAAAAAAATGTTAGTATATTAGAATTCAAGAATGTTAAACCTCGAACGTTAACCCCAAAACTAAACTCTTCGTGTGTGTGTGTGACAAAGTCCAAAACTCCCAGTTCCTGAATGGTTCTTAAAGTTCAGTTCCGCAAGCCATAAGGTGAAACATGAGCAAGGGCTTCTTCAACAACCACCGTTGTCTGAAGATAAGATGTATATGTAGAAAAACATAGAGAGAGTACATACGAAATCCAAATGTTCCACGATGGAACCCAAACGACACTTCAGTGTTTACTCGGTAGTGACTTCCTCACCCCGAAAAGCATCCGAACCGTGGTCGTCCACACACAAATACCTGTTTCCTTCTACAGGTCAGCAACAAAGTGAACTCCACCGGATTACTTCCAACTTCCATACATGGATTTCAGTGGCAAACACAGTTATTGTTTCGCATCCATCGATAGAGAAAACAAGCAGGCTGGTGTCTCTCTCCCTTCTCTCTCTCTCTTTCTTCTTCTAACTTCTTCAACAACGTCATTACGTCCTTTATCTTCTATTGACGTAAGCACGCCCCACACACACATACACACACACTCTCTATCTTAAAGGGACTTTCACTGAGTCCATAACAATAGATTGAGTGGATAGTCAGAGACTTTTTCCCAGGGTGACAATGGCTAACACAAAGGAGCATAATTTTAAGGTGATTGGAGGAAGGTATAAGGGGGATGTCAGAGGTAAGTTTTTCTTTCACACCGAGTGGTAGGTGCATGGAATGCACTGCCAGCAGAGGTTATGGGTACATAGAACATTACAGCACAGTACAGGCCCTTCAGCCTATATTTGGGACATTTAAGAGACTCTTAGATAACCACATGAATGATAGAAAAATGGAGGGCTATGTGGGAGGGAAGGGTTAGATAGATATCAAAGCAGGATAAAATGTCAGCACAATATCATGAGCCAAAGGGCTTGTTCTGTGCTGTAATGTTCTATGTACCCCTTGGTCGCTCTGTTCTACAACACTCTCCAGGGCCCTGTCATTTACCGTGCAGGTCCTGCCCTGGTTTAACTTACCATAGAACCATACAGCACAAAACAGGCCCTTCGGCCCACCATGTTGTGCCGTCCATCAAACCACCCTCACACTATCTAACCCTTTCCTCCCGCATATCCCTCTATCTCACATTCCTCCATATGCCTATCCAACAAACTCTTGAACCTGTCCAATGTATCTGCCTCCACCACCACCCCAAGCAGTGCATTCCATGCACCAACCACTCTCTGGGTGAAAAACCTCCCCCTGACATCTCCCCTGAACCTCCCACCCATAACCTTAAAGCCATGACCTCTTGTCTTGAGCATTGGTGCCCTGGGAAGGAGGCACTGACTGTCTGCTCTCTCTATTCCTCTCAATATTTTATATACCTCTATCATGTCTCCTCTCATCCTCCTCCTTTCTAGTGAATAAAGCCCTAGCACCTTAGGCCTCTCCTCATATTCCATACACTCTAATCCAGGCAGCATCCTGGTAAATCTCCTCTGCACCCTCTCCAACGCCTCCACATCCTTCCTATAATGCAGCGACCAGAACTGAACACAGTACTCTAAGTGTGGTCTAACTAGAGTTTTGTAAAGCTGCATCATCACTTCGCAGCTCTTAAACTCAATCCCACGACTTATGAAAGCTAACATCCCATAGGCCTTCTTAACTGCTCTATCCACCTGTGAGGCAACTTTCAGTGAACTGTGAATATGAACCCCCAGATCCCTCTGCTCCTCCACACTGCCAAGTACCTTGCCAAAAATGGAAAAGTTCTCACTTGTCCAAGTTAAATTCCATCTGCCATTTCTTGGTCTAGATCCTATCATCATCTCAGGTAATCTTCACTGTCCACTCTACTACCAACTTTGGTGTCATCTGCAAATTTACTAACTATGCCAACTACATCCAATCGCTAATATAGATGACGAACAACAGTGGACCTTGCACTGATCCCTGCGGCAAACTGCTGGTCACAGGCCTCCAATGAGAAACAATCTTCCACTTCCACCTTCTGACTCCTTCTATCAAACCAATTTTGTATCCAATTGGCTAGATCCTCCTGGATCCTATGTGATCTAACTTTCTGGACCACATTGGACCTCGTCAAAGGCCTTGTTGAAGTCCACGTAGAACACATCAACTGCCTTGTCCTCATCAATCCTCTTGGTCGCCTCTTCAAAAAACTTATGAGACACGATTTCCCACGCACAAAGCCATGCTGACTATCCCTAATGTTTGAGTTTGAAATGTGGTGTTTGAGGTCAAAGTGCTGAGGCTTTGGCTCTGAGGTTTTGGTGAAGAGGCTGAGCAAAGGCAAGGGTCAAGGTAAACACAGGTAAGGTTTCTCAACTTTAACCTTTGTAGTTGCAGTGATGCCAGTGGCATGCTCATCCTGCAGGATGTGGGAGATCAGGAGACTGCCAGTGTCCCAGGTCTACACCTGTAGGAAGTGTGTCCAGCTCCAGCTCCTGACTGACCGTGTTAAGGAGCTGGACACACGCAAGATCATCTGAGATGCTGAGAGCATCATTGACAAGAGTTTCAGTGAGGTGGGCACACCCAAGGTGCAAGCTGTTGGTCCTTGGGTGACCACCAGGAAAGGTTAGGGTCAGGAAAGTGCAGGATTCCTCTGTGGCCATTCCCCTGGAAAAACAAAACAAGTACACTGTTTTGGAGTTGGGGGGGGGGGGGGTGGGTGGTGGTGGGGGGCAGGATGACCTTTCAAGGGAAAGCAGCAGCAGCCAGGTCTGTGGCACCAGGACTGGCTCTGAGGCTCAGCAGGAAGGGTGAAGGCAGAAAGGACGGTAGTGATAGGTAGAGAGAGGGGGGGCAGACAGGAGATTCTGTGGCCACAAAGGCACTCTAGGATGGTGTGTTGCCTCCCTGGTGCCAGGGTCAAGGATGTCTCTGAGCGGTTGCAGAACATTCTCCGGGGAGGGTGAGCAGCCAGAAGTCGTAGTGCACATTGGTACAAATGACACAGGTAGAAAAAGGGATGAGGTCCTGCGGAGTGAAGATAGGGAGTTAGGTTAAAAAGCAGGACCTCGAGGGTAGTGATCTGTGGATTACTCCCTGTGCCTCAAGCTGGTGAAGGTAAGAACAGGAGGATATGGCAGATGAATGTGTGGCTGAGGAGTTGGTGCAGGGGGCAGGGCTTCAGACTTTTGGACCATTGGGATCTCTTCTGGGACAGAGGCAACCTGTACAAGAGGGATGGGTTGCCCCTGAACTGGAAGGGAACTAATATCCTGGTGGGCAAATTTGCTAGTGCTACTGGGGTGGCAGGAGGGTGGGATCCAAATCAGGAGTGAAGCAGATGGGAGGCTGGAAGCTGAAACAGAATTCAGTGACAGTAAGGTCAATCGACAAGACAGGCAGCAGCATGGCAGGGAGCAAGGAAAGACTGTTGGATTAAATTGCTTGTATTTCAATGCAAGAGGCCTGACAGGTAAGGCAAATGAACTCAGGGCATGGATTAGCTACATTGGACTGGGATATGAAAGTCATTACAGAAACATGACTAAGGGAAGAACAGGACTGGCAGCTTAATGTTCTGGGGTACAGGTGCTGTAGGTGGGATAGAGGTGGAGGAAAGAAAGGAGGAGGAGTTGCATTTATGATTAAGGAGAACCTCACAGCTGTAGTACAAGATGAAATTTCTGAGGAATCGTTGAGTGAGGCTTTATGGGTGGAGCTGAGAAGTAAGAAGGGATAATCACCTTGTTGGGATGCATTATAGGCCTCCTGATAATCAATGGGAATTAGAACAACAAATATGCAGGGAGATTGCAGAAGATTGCAGAATAATATGGTTGTTATAGAAAGGAATTTTAATTTTCCAAATATAAACTGGGACTGCCAGAGTGCTAAGGGCCCTAGTCATGATGGAATTTGTTAAGTGCATTCAGGAAAGTTTCCTCAGGCAATATATAGAGGGCCCTACTAGGGAGAGGGCCAAGCTCAACCCACTCTTGGGAAATAGGCAGGACAAGTTGACTGAGGTGTCAGTGGGGGAGCACTTTGGGACCAGTGACCACAGTTCTATTAGTTTTAAAATAGTTATGGAAAGGGACAGATCTAGTATGCAAGTTGAAGTTCTAAATTGGGGCAAGGCAAATCTTGACAGTATTAGGAACTTGCAAAACTTGATTGGAGTAAGTTGTTTGCAGGCAAAGGAATGTCTGGCAAGTGGGAGGCTTTTAAAAGTGGTATCATTCTGTCAAAGCTATCTCATGTCCTTTTTTTGCCCTCCTGATTTCCTTCTTAAGTGTATTCCTCCATCCCTTATACTCAAAGGATTCACTTGATCTCAGCTGCCTACACCTGACATATGCCTCCTTTTCCTTGACCAGAGCCCAAATATCCCTCGTCCACCAGAGTTTCCCAATCCTTCCAGCCTTGCCCTTCACTTTAACAGGAACATGCTGGCCTGGAAGTCTCCCTATCTCACTTTTAAAAGCCTCCCACGTCATACTTCCCTTCACCTGCAAGTGGGCTCTCCCAATCAACCTTTGCAAGTTCCTCTCTAATGCTATCAAGATTAGATTTGCCCCAGTTGATGACTTTAACTTTGAAGGGTTAACATTAAAGATGATAAGAAATAGCAGGAGTAGGCTATTCAACCCTTTGAGCCCGATTCATTACAATAATGGGCTAATCTTCTATCTCAAGTAACTCTCCAGTACTATTTTTGATTAATACTTGTGTCTATATTTAAGTTTAACCATTAAAGCAAAGTTTTATAGCTAAACTGCAAAAAAAAACTTGCATTTGTTTTATACTTTTTCACATATGTGAAAAGACTAAAGCAATTGCAAAAATATGAATGAATCAGATGCACAGGTCCATTTCATAAATCATAAATGTATTACAATCCAGATATTGATGCCCAACCCAGAGCCATGTGCATAATGTAAATATGAAGTAGTATGTTGTTAGTTATATATACAAACAAAAAAAGGAAACAGCATCAGGCCTACTGTCCTTCAGTAAGATCATGGCTGATTCTACATCTCAAATCATTCTCCTGCCTGATACCGATAATCCTTTTAAAAAAACCTAGTAGTTGTAGCCTTGGAAATATCCAATGGCTGTGCATCTACAATCTTCTGAGGCATGAATTACAAAGATTTACAACTATTTGCAATAGTCTGTGTGACAACTGATAGTTTATTTTAATAGGTGCAGGAGAACCAGAAGTTACAATTCTAAGTCATGCAAAGCCAGATCCACGTTAGGTGTCAAGAGGCAGTTCTATCACAGGAACTCAAGACTGCCGTGGATGTTCGTTTACTAAATTCCATCAAGCAAGAGCTTGATCTGTTTCTGGTCAGGGCAAACATCATGTCTAATATTAGATAAGCACCGCAGAGAACCTAGGACCAGATTGATCTCCTCAACTAGTTCAAATACATAGACAGGTCAGAACGGATTTTCCCAATTATTTCTTATACCTGTCATTATCAGGAATTTTTAGCTGGTTTTTCAATTCTTGAGGGATATCACATAGACTTGTGAAAGATGGAATAGTACATGGTGCAAGAACATAAGAAATAAGAACAGAAATAGAATAGGTCACTTGATTCTTCAAGCCCACTCTGTCCTTCGACAAGATCATGGCTGATATTTTGCCTCAAACAACAATTTCTTCCTTTTTGAGTCGAGAGGGAAGATAGCCAGCATAAAGCGGGGAGGGGGAGTGGAGCAACAGGGGCCAGTAGGCCATTGGTGGACCAAGGAGGTCCTGATGCAGGGCTGCAACCTGAAATGTCAACAATTCCTTCCCCCCACCACCACAGATGCTGCTCAACCCACTATTCTTCCAGCAGATTGTTTGTTGCTCCAGATTCCATCATCTGTAGTGTCTTGTCTCTTCACTTTCCTTCATTATCCCTTGATTACTTGAATATCCATAAATTTATCACTCTCTGTTTTGGATGTAATCAATGACTTAGCCACCAGAGCCACTAGAGTAAAGAATTCTGAAAATTCATTGTCCTTTGAATAAAGAAATTTTTCTTTATCTCAGTTGTAAACAACCTACCCTTATTTTAGAATTGTGACCCCAAGTTCTAGACTCCTTAGCCAAGGAAAACTTCCTCCCCAGATCTACTCTGTCAACCTAAGAATTTTGTACATTTCAATGTGATGTAATATTACAATTAAATAAGATCCACATCATATTTAATTGTAATATGACATCTTTGCTCTTCTACTAAAATCTGTGATCAATACCATCCAATATACCATAAACCTTTCCAACGCCTGCTGCATCTGCATGTTGGCTTTCAGTGACTTGTGTACAAGGGCATGCAAGGACCTTTGATCATCAACAATTTTCATCTGTCACTGTATTATAAAATTACCAGCATTTCTGTCCCTTGCACATTGTATTCTGTGTTGCTGCTCACTCATTTAGATCGAATGTATCCCCTTAAGGCATCTATTCTCATGACCACTTACCTTCCCACAGTGTTGTATCATCAGTAATCTTGGAAGTGTCACATTTTTCAGCCAAAATATAGATTATAGATTGTGAATAGTTGGTGCAGAGGCACTGAACTTTGAGGTACCCCATGAGTCACCCTGCTGACCTGAGAAGGCACCATATTCTCACTGTTTTCTATCTGTTAACCAACTTTCAATACACACTAGTATATTACCCTCAATTCCACGTGCTTTCACCTTGTTTACCAACCTTGTGAGTGGATCTTATCAAAAATTTTCTGAACATCCAAATTAACCATTTCCACTGGATCCGCTCATCTGCTTCACCAGATATCATCTTAAAGAACTCCAGCAGATTAGCCAAACATGATTTCTCTTTCATAAATCCATGTTAACTCTGCCCAATCAAAGTATTATTTTCTGATTGTCTTGATATCACATCCTTTATAGCATTTTCCCAGCTATCAACATCAGATTAACAGATTGGTAGTTCCACATTCTCTCTCTTTTCTGAAGTAGTGGGGCAACATTTCTACCTCCCTCCCTCCAGCAATCCTCCCTGCCCTGCCCTCACATCTGCAAGGACCATTCAAAAGTTTTGTAAGATAATAAACAGCACCCACACAGTAAGCTGGTGTAAAGGCTCCTCAAAACCATGAACAACATCCATCCCTCAACAGAGATATTGGTCACAGTTCTACTGAGGTGTCACCTGCCCAACTTGCTCAGAAACAGTCTCAAAAATCTAACAGCTTTCTTCATGCACCATATCTCCAATCATATATTAATTTACTCCATCCTCTTGTAACTTATTAGCAAAAAGGTACTGGGAGCAATCCTAACACTACTACATTTGTGATCCTGCTTTATAATTATGATGGTGTCAGCACAGATGGGTATAATAATATGGACATGGTGAACAAAGGGCCTGTTTCTGTGCTGTGCTGTATGACTCAATGATTCTTTGTGTAAAAAAATTGCCATGCACATCTCCTTTAAACATTCCCCCTTTCACCTTAAATGCGTGTCCTCTGGTGCTTGACATTTCTATACTGGGAGAAAGATTCTCACCATCTACTCTATCTATGCTTCTCAATTTTATAAACTTCTATCAGGTCTCCCCTCAGCCTCTGACGTTCCAGAGAAAACAACCCAAGTTTGTCCAACCTTTCCTTCAAGCTAATACCCTCTAAACCAGGCAGCATCCTGGTAAACCTTTCTGTACCCTTTCCAAAGCCTCCACATCCTCCTTGTAATGGGGCAACCAGAACTGCACACAATACTCCAAATGCAGTCTCACCAAAGTTTTATACAGCTGCAATTTGTCTAATGAGATTCCTTCTAAATGTATCCTGCGTAACTTTTTATAACGTTATTTTATTAGATATTCCAGCCTCGTGCTTCTAATAGTTTTCAGAATTTTACCTGCTTTCAGTGAAACATACAAGATATTATGTACAAGATATCAGACTTAAATGAATAAACAAAAAAAAAGCCCTTTCCTGTCCGAAACCATCTGCTGACCACTGGAGAAAGAGCAATTGAGGAATGAACCTGCATTCGCATCATGGCAGTTATAAACTTAGGGTTACCTACAGAATTTCACTGCCAGTACATTTGAAATGTGGTAACATTACTAGCATTGGAAAAATACTCAAATTTGGTAAATTAAACTTCCACAAATTACAATATGATACATGATAAAATGAGGTTGTGACAGTAGGTGATTTTAACTTTCCACATATTGACAGGGACTCCCACACTGTAAAGGGATTAGATGAGATAGAGTTTGTCAAATGTGTTCAGGAAAGTTTCCTTAATCAATGTGTAGAGGTCCCAACTGGAGAAAGCATGATACGGGATCTCCTCCTAGGGAATGAGACAGGGCAGATGACAGAAGTGTGTGTAGGGGAACACTTTGGATCTAGTGATCATAATTCCATTAATTTCAAGATAATCATGGAGAAGGATAGGACTGGTCCTAGGGTTAAGATTCTAAAGGAGGAAGGCCAATTTTGATGGGATCAGAAAGGATCTGGCAGGTGTGAATTGGGATAGGCTGTATTCTGGCAAAGAGATGCTTGGTAAGTGGGAGGCTTTCAAAAGTGAAATATTGAGAGTACAGAATCTATGTGTTCCTGTTAGAATAAAGGCAAGGGTAACAGGTTCAGGAAACCTTGGTTATCGAGGGATATTGAGGCCCAAGTAAAGAAAAAGGTGCATATCAGGTAGAGGCAGCTTGGATCAAAAGAGGCACTTGAGGAGTATAAGAAATGCTAAAGAACACTTGAGAGAAATCAGGACGGCAAGAAAAGGACATGAGGTTGCTCTGGCAGACAAAGTGAAAGAGAATCCCAAGGGTTTCTATAGCTATATTAAGAGCAAAAGGGTAGCAAGGGACAAAATTGGTCCTCTTGAAGATCAGCGTGGTCAACTACGCGTGGAGCCGAAAGAGATTGGGGAGATCTTAAATGAATTTTTTATATCTGTATTTACTCTGGAGACAGACACAGAGACTATAGAACTGAGGCAAAAGAGTAGTGAGGTCATCAGCCATATCCAGATTATTGAAGAGGAGGTGCTGGCTGTCTTGAGGCGGATTAAAGTGGATAAATGCCACGTCCTGATAAGGTGTTCCCTCGGACCTTGTGGGAGGCTAGTGCAGAGACTGCAGGGGCCCCGGCAGAGATATTTAAAACAGCCTCAGCCATAGATGAGGTGCCGGAGGACTGGAAGACAGCTAATGTTGTTCCTTTGTTTAAGAAAGGCTCGAAGAATAAGCCTGGAAATTATAGGCTATCATTTGTGGGTAAATTATTGGAAGCTATTCTAAGGGATAGGAAATTCAAGTATTTGGATAGACAGGGCCTGATTAGGGATAGTGAACATGGCTTTGTGCATGGTAGGTCATGTCTAACTAATCTCACAGAGTTTTTTGAGGAGGTTACCAAGAAGGTTGATTAGGGAAAGGCAGTGGATGTTGTCCTCATGGACTGTAGCAAGGCCTTTGACAAAGTCCCGCATGGGCGGCTGCTCCAGAAGGTTAAGTTGCTTGGTATTCAGGATGAAGTAGCCATCTGGATTCAATATTGGCTTATCAGGAGAAGCCAGAGAGTGGTAGTAGATGGTTGTCGCTCTGACTGGAGGCCTGTGTCTAGTGGTGTGCCGCAGGGATCGGTGCAGGGTCTGTTGTTGGCAGCAAATTTGCAGATGACACCAAGATTGGGGGTGTAGTAGACAGCCAGGAAGGCTATTAAAGCCTGCAATGTGATCTTGATCTAGGAAAATGGGCTGAAAAATGGCAGATGGGATTTAATGCAGACAAGTGTTTGAGGTGCTGCACTTTGGGAGGACAAACCAGGGTAAGACTTACACAGTGAATGGTAGGGCTCAGAGGTGTGTGGTAGAACAAAAGGACCTGGGAATACAGATCCATAATTCCTTGAAAGTGGGATCACAGGTACAGAGTGTCATAAAGAGCGCTTTTGACAACATTGGCCTTATAAATCAGGGCACTGAGTACAGGAGTTGGGATGTAATGTTGAAGTTGTACAAGACTTTGGTGAGGCCGAATTTAGAGTATTGTGTGCAGTTCTGGTCACCTACCTACAGGAAAGATATCAATAAGCTTGAAAGAGTGCAGAGAAAATGTACAGGATGTTGCCGGGACTTGAGGACCTGAGTTCTTGGGAAACGTTGAATAGGTTAGGACTTTATTCCCTGGAGTGCAGGAGAATGAGGGGAGATCTGAAAGAGGTATACAAAATTATGAGGGGTATAGATAGGGTGAATGCATATGCAAGCTTTCTCCCTTCAGGTTGTGTGAGACTATAGAGCCAGAGGTGATAGGTTTCGGGTGAAAAGTGAAATATTTAAGGGGAATCTGAGGAGGAACTTCTTCACTCAGAGGGTGGTGCGAGTGTGGAATGAGCTGCCAGAGGAAGTGGTGGATGAGGGTTCAATTGTAAATAGTTAAGAGAGGTTTGTATAGGTACATGGATGGGAGAGATTTGGAGGGATATGGTCCGGGTGCAGGTAGATGGGACGAGACACAAAATCAGGTTGGCATGGACTGGATGGGCCAAAGGACCTGTTTCTCTGTTGTAGTATGTTATGACTCTAAAATAATCAGATAATCATTGCTAGTGATGTTTGCCAAGTAATAAGCTTCACCCAGTTTTTCTGCATTGCATCTTTTAGGTGAAATGCACGTCTGAGACAAGCCTTCCATACCAGGGAAAAGTTCAAGAATGTTGATGGGTGGAACAAAATTCTTTGTGTGGTTTGTTTTGCCTGCCTCATGTTGTTTGTAAAATGTCCTATTGATTTATGTGATAAGATGAAAACAATGAGGAAAATTTCTTCAGAACTGGCTAATTAACATTTTTTTTCTTGGAAGTCTAAATAAATTCTGCATTTGGAAGTGACCTAAGAACATAGAAACTCAACTTCGACACTACTCACTGTGACAATCTTAGTTTGACATCCGATACATTGTAATGCCCCTGAAATGGATGGCTGGAAAAGAGAAAAAACAAAGAAAACATTCTTTGTTCAATAAAGAGCCATTTCCTAACATACAATGGATTCACATTGCTCAAAAAGTATTGATTTTCAAATTAAAACTAATCACCTCCTACAATTAGCTTATCAATCCAAAATCAGATGCATGTCTATCTGACACATACTTTCAACTGAATAATGTCCTCTGGGAAATTTATTTGGCTCCAACCCTATCAAAGAATTCAGATATTATTCATTTATTTAAAGCTCTGCTTAACATTTCTCAAGTATGCACCTATTTTAAAACCCAATTTTACATTCATTAATTTCACAGAGTCTATTGCAAGTTTTGAATTGGCAAAATTGAAGATTTCTAAATGAAACAAATTTAATTTCCATCAAAACATTTCTGTAATCGAAGGGGTAAGATCATGGTACATATGCCATCATAAAGAAGATCCAAAGTGAAGTTGAATTTCCAGGAGCAGTAAAATTTGAGAAAGATGCTCCACAGTCTCTCCATTGATTGAGGCAAAGATGTCTCTGAGGTCAAAATAAGCCACATATTGTGTTGATACCATTCCCTGAATGTGTTGATACCATTCCCTGAATGTGTCTTAGAGCTTACATTTGGTGAAGGTCATGTCCATTGCTCACAAAAGGTACAGAGAGCGAGGCAATGTTAGAGATCTGGAAGAGTATAAGGCTAATAGGAAGGAGCTTAAGAAGGAGATTAGGAGAGCCAGAAGGGGGCATGAGAAGGCCTTGGCGAGCAGGATTAAGGAAAACCCCAAGACATTTTACAGGTATGTGAAGAGCAAGAGGATAAGATGCGAAAGAATAGGGCCTATCAAGTGCAGCAGTGGGAAAGTGTGTATGGATCTGGAAGAAATAGCAGAGGTACTTAATGAATACTTTACGTCAGTACTCACTACAGAAAAAGATCTGGGGGATTGTGGTGGGGACTTGCAGTGGGGACTTGCAGCGGGCTGAAAAGCTTGAGCATATAGATATTAGCAAAGACGAAGTGCTGAAACTTTTGGAAAGCATCAAGTTGGGTAAGTCACTGGGACCAGATGAGATGTACCCAGGATGCTGTGGGAGGCGAGGGAAGAGATTGCGGAGCCTCTGACGATGATCTTTGCATCGTTGATGGAGATGGGAGAGGTTCCGGAAGATTGGAGGGTTGCGGAT
Organism: Pristis pectinata; assembly: GCF_009764475.1. Classification (NCBI taxonomy): domain Eukaryota; kingdom Metazoa; phylum Chordata; class Chondrichthyes; order Rhinopristiformes; family Pristidae; genus Pristis; species Pristis pectinata. The sequence continues at coordinate 102,338,336 of NC_067413.1, forward strand.
GTTGTTCCCTTATTCAAGAAAGGGAGTAGGGATAGCCCAGGGAATTATAGACCGGCGAGTCTCACCTCAGTGGTTGGTAAGCTAATGGAGAAGATCCTGAGAGGCAGGATTTATGAACATTTGGAGAGGTATAATATGATTAGGAATAGTCAGCATGGCTTTGTCAAGGGCAAGTCCTGCCTTACGAGCCTGATTGAAATTTTTGAGGATGTGACTAAACACATCGATGAAGGGAGAGCAGTAGATGTAGTGTATATGGATTTCAAGCAAAGCATTTGATAAGATACCCCATGCAAGGCTTATTGAGAAAGTAAGGCGGCATGGGATCCAAGGGGACATTGCAGTGTGGATCCAGAACTGGCTGACCCACAGAAGGCAAAGAATGGTTGTTGAAGGGTCGTATTCTGCGTGGAGGTCGGTGACCAGTGGTGCACCTCAGGGATCTGTACTGGGACCCTTGCTCTTTGTGATTTTTATAAATGACCTGGATGAGGAAGTGGAGAGGTGGGTTAGTAAGTTTGTGGATGACACGAAGGTTGGGGGTGTTGTGGAAAGTTTGGAGGGCTGTCAGAGGTTACAGCGGGACATAGGATGCAAAGTTGAGCTGAGAAGTGGCAGATGCAGTTCAACCCAGATAAGTGTGAAGTGGTTCATTTTGGTAGGTCAAATATGATGGCAGAATATAGTATTAATGGTAGGACTCTTGGCAGTGTGGAGGATCAGAGGGATCTTGGGGTCCGCGTCCATAGGACGCTCAAAGCGGCTGCGCAGGTTGACTCCGTGGTTAAGAAGGCATATGGTATATTGTCCTTCATCAATCGGGGAATTGAATTTAGGAGCCGAGAGGTATTGTTGCAGCTATAAAGGTCCCTGGTCAGACCCCACTTGGAGCACTGTGCTTAGTTCTGGTCACCTCACTACAGGAAGGATGTGGAAGCCACAGAAAGGGTGCAGAGGAGATTTACAAGGATGCTGCCTGGAATGCGGAGCATGCCTTATGAAAGCAGGTTGAGGGAACTCAGCCTTTTCTCCTTGGAGGGACGGAGGATGAGGGGGGACCTGATAGAGGTGTACAAGATGATGAGAGGTATTGATCGGGTAGATAGTCAGAGGCTTTTCCCCAGGCCTGAAATGGTGGTCACAAGAAGACAGAGGTTTAAGGTGCCGGGGAGTAGGTATAGAGGAGATGTCAGGGGTGCGTTTTTTACCTAGAGAGTGGTGAGTGTGTGGGATGGGCTGCCGGCAACGGTGGTGGAGGCGGATACGATAGGGTCTTTTAAGACACTGTTGGATAGGTACATGGAGCTGAGAAAAATAGAGGGCTATGGATAAGCCTAGTAATTTCTAGGGTAGGGACATGTTCGGCACAGCTTTGTGGGCTGAAGGGCCTGAATTGTGCTGTAGTTTTTCTATTTATATGTTATGGACAGAATACACATTGCAATTTGAGAAGCAGCTCTTTGCACACTGGGACGTAGTGGGTGTTGTCCCTGGTGATAACTTCCCTGTGGCAAACACAAGAAGAACCCTCTCTAGTTACTGCAATTGGATGTCTCTTTTCTTGAAGATGGTCACAATTACAGCAACTCTGATGTCTCCTGGCATAAACTCCTCTTGCCAGACTTGAGAGATGAGGTTGTGAATTTGTGACTAGAGTTCCTCTCTGCCAAGTTTTGGAATTTCATCAAGGATATTGTATTCTCCAAGATCTCAATATTTTCAGTTAGCATATGGCCTTTGTGACTTGTCATTAGTCAAGGGTGGTAGGAAGGCTGGGCTCGATAGTTTGCTGTGAAAAGGAGTCGAGGGCACTCCGATCAAAAAGAGAGTTACATCTGGGGAGCTCTTAGATGAAAGCACAGGTAATATTAGTTAGTGGGTACTCAGTTTAAAATCAAAATTTCAATTTGCTTAGGAATTTGGAAGCAATGTTGAGATTTTTGAAAAGGCATGCTCACTTTGAAAATAATATTAAACAATATTAATATATTATTATTGCATTAATATTATTAAACTCATCTGTAGCAACAGTGGAAAAAAATCATGGATGCTAGGGAATTTAGGAAAGAGAACAGTGATGTCCTGAGACACATTAACATTCCAAAAGAGGAGGTGCTGGCACTTGGCCTGACCAAGTGTATCCCAGGATGTTGTGGGAAGCTAGGGAAGAAATTGCTGGGGCACTGACAGAGATATTTGTATCTTCTTTAGCTACAGTTGAAGTCACAGAAGACTGGAGAGTGGTTAATGTTTTACCTTTATTTAAGAAGGACTGCAATAACAAGCCAGGAACTACAGGCCAGTGAGCTAACATCAGTGTTGGGTAAGTTACTGGAGGAGATTCTGAGGGACAGGATTTACTTGCACTTAGAAAGGCAAGGACTGATTTGAAATAGTCAGCATGGTTTCGGATGTGGGAAATCGTGTCTCACAGATTGAGATTTTAAGGAGGTGACGAAGATGAACGATGAGGGCAGTGGATACTGCTACGTGGACTTCAGTAAAGCATTTGACAAGGTTCCTCGTAGTAGGCTGATCAAAAGATTAAGATGCATGGGATCCAAGATGACTTGGTAGATTGGAATCAAAATTGGCTTGGCCATAGAAAACACAGGATAGTGGTAGAGGGGTGTTATTCTGACTGGAAGTCTATGAGCAGTGGTGCTCTGCAGGGATTGGTGCTGGGTCTTCTGCTGTTTGACATGTATATTAATGATTTGAATGGAAATGTAGGTGACATGATTCGTAATTTTGTGGATGACACCAAAATTGATATTATGGTGGAAAATGAAGGAGGTTGTCTCAGTTTACAGAAGGATTTAGATCACATGGGAAAGTGGGCCAAGGAAATGGCAGGTGGACGAGTGCAGAGTGTGCATTTTGGGAAGTTAAACCAGGGCAGGACATACACAGTAAATGACAGCGCTTTGGGAACAGAGAGACCTAGGGACAAGTACGGAGTTCCCTGAAAGTGGTGATACAGGTAGCCAAGGTGGCAAAGGTGGTGTATGGCACACTTCCCTTCATCAGACAGTGCAGTGAATACAAGAGTTGGGACATTATGTTACAGCTGTACAAGACATTGGTGAGACATACCTGAAATATCGTGTGTAGTGCTGGTCGCCATACTATAGGAAAGGTGTGAGGGTGCAGAAAGGATTCACAAGGATGTTGCCAGGACTGGAACACTTGACTTATAAGGAGATACTGGATAGAACATAGAAAAGGACAGAACAGTACAGCACAGGGTCAGGCCATTCGGCTCATGGTGTCTTTGCTGACCATGATGCCAATTTAAACTGTACATATTCCTGTGTGGTCTATACCACCTCAATTCCCTACTTGAATAGGTGGGGACTGTTTTCCCTGGAGCGAAGGAAGCTGAGCGGTGACCTTATAGGTTATTAAAATAATGAGGGCCATAGATAAGATGAATGGTCACAGTCTTTCTCCCAGGGCAGATCAGGAAGGCACCTTGGTTGGCCTGGACATTGGGCTGAAGGGTTGTTTCCATGCTGCATAACTCTATTACTCTAAGACATCATACATTCATAATTGGGTTCATGTAATATTAGACCATTGACAGAGATGACATAATTCAAATGAGAAGTGTAGCAACTTAAATAGATATAAAATATTCACTGCTGTTAGACCAGAGCATTTCTTATTGTCTTGCAAAATTTAATTCTCAAAATAACATTATCAAAAAGCTTACCTCTGAATTAATCTCAATACTATTTTAGGGAGTTTGTGTAAAAATTGTTTAAATCATTATATTTCAGCAGTGTGACATCCGGGACCCTGTTGATCAATATTCAATTTGATAATTCTGTGTTCTGATGTTCTTTGATGGCAAAACATCCACATCCTTAAATACAGGTGTTTTCATGCCAGATTCTGATTTTATTATATTTGACAAAATGACAGTGGCAGGTTGAAGTATTGCCAGGTCCACCTTGAGATGGTTGAAAATAAACTTGTGGAATAAATAGTATCATCTAGTAACAACATTGTTCACTGTCCACTCCACAACAAACGTTGGTGTCATCCACAAACTTACTAACCCTGTTAACAACATTGTCATCAAAATCATTAAAATAGATAACTAACAACATCGACCAAGCACTAATCCCTGTGGCACACCACTGATCACATGCTTTCAATCTGAATAACAACCATCCATCACCACCCTCTGTCTCTTACCACCAAGCCAATTTTGTATCCAATTGGCTAGCTCACCCTGTGATCTAACCTTCCACACTAGCCGACCACATGGGACCTTGTCAAAGGCCAAAGTCAAAGTGGAGTTTATTATCACATGCACAAGTACATGTGTGCACAAGTGCAATGAAAAACTTACTTGCAGCAGCATCACTGGCACATGGCATCATATTTGCAGCATTCACAAGAAACAAATTATACACAACTTTTACAAGAATACACAATTAGAACAAAAAAAAGTCCATTTTAGTGCAAGGTGATTATAGTGTTGTTAAAGTGTAGTGATTAGGGTTTTGCCATTTGGTTCAAGAACCAAGTGGTTGAAGGGAAGTAGCTATTCTTAAAGCTGGTGGTGTGGGACTTCAGCCTTCTGTACCTCCTGCCCAATGGCAGCTGTGTGAAGATGGCATGGCCCAGATGGTGGGGATCTTTGATAATATATCTCGCCTTCTTGAGGCAGCGCCTGCTGTAGATACTACTGATGATGGGAAGGGATGTGTCCGTGATACATTGAGCAGAGTCCACTACTCTCTGCAGCTTCTTATGCTCCTGCATGTTCAAATTGCTGTACCAGACCGTGATGCAACCAGTCAGGATACTTACAACAGTACATCTGTAGGTTTGTTAGAGTGATCGGTGACAAACAAAACCTTTTTAACCTCCTAAGAAATTAAAAGACACTGGCGCACCTTCCTTGTGATTGTATTTATGTGCTGGGCCCAGGACAGGTCATCCGATATGTTAACGCCCAGGAATTTAAAGCTGCTAACTCTCTCCACCATCAATCTCCCAATGTAGACTGGTGCATGTTCACCCTCCTTCCCCTTCCTGAAGTCAATAATCAGCTCTTCAGTTCTGCTGATGTTGAGCAAGAGGATGTTGTTGCAGCACCACACAACCAGGTGCCCCATCTCGCTCCGGTAAGCTGAATCATGGCCATCTGTGATTCATCCAACAACAGTACTGTCGTCAGCTAATTTGAAGATGGCATTGAGCTGTTCTTAGCCACACAGTCATGAGTGTATAAGAGTATAGAGCAGGGGACTAAGCATGCAGCCTTGAGGTGCATCTGTGTTGATGATCAGCAAGGAGGAGATATTACCAATCCCCACTGATTGAGGCCTGTTGATAAGGAAGTTGAGTATCCAGTTGCAGAGGGAGGTAAACAGGCCCAGGTCTGGAAGGTTGATGACAATTTTGGATGGGATGATTGTGCTGAACGCCAGGTTGTAGTCAATAAACAGCAGCCTAACATACGAGTTCCTGTTGTCCAGATGGTCCAGAGCAGAGTGAAGAACCAGAGAAATCGCATCTGCTGTTGACCTGTTGTGGCAGTAGGCAAACTAGAGCAGATCCAGGTCACCTCTGAGTCAGGAGTTGATTTATGCCATAACCAACCTCTCGAAGCTTTTTATTCCAGTTGATGCAAGTGCCACCAGACGGTAGTCATTGAGGCAGGTCACCTTGCTCTTCTTGAACACCAGTACATTAGATGCCCTTTTGAAGCAGGTGGGAACCTCAGACCACAGAAGTTAGAAGTGGAATATGTCCATGAATACTCCAACCAGTTGGTTTACACAGTTCTTTAGTACTTGGCCAGGTACACTGTTTGGACCAGACACCTTTCGTGGATTCACCCTCTTGAAGGATGCCCGGACAACAGCCTGAGACTGAAATTACAGAGTTTTCCAGAGATGTCGGATCTCGTGTGAGTATGTCAGAGTTCTCCCTATCAAAGCATGCATAAAAGGCATTGAGTTCATCCGGGAGTGATGGGTCATTGCCACTAATGCCACCTGATCTTGCCTTGCAGGAAGTTATATTGTGTAAGCCCTGCTGCAGCTGTTGAGCATCCATCTATGATTTCAGTTTAGTCCGAAATTGCCCCTTTGCACTCACAGTGACCTTCCAGAAGTCGTATCTGGATTTCTTTTTTGACTCTGGGTCGCTAGCCCTAAACACGACAGATCTAGCCCTCAGCAGGTTACAAATCTCCTGGTTCATCCAGGGCTTCTGGCTGGGGAAGACTCAGAATGTTTTTGTGTGTACACACTCGTCCACGCATGTCATGATGAAATCAGTGACAACTGTAGCATATTCACAAGTCCACTGACGAATCCTTGAACATGGTCCAGTCCACCGACTCGAAGCAATCCTAAGTTCACTCCTCCACTTCTGCCTTCCAGTTCTTTGTTGTCCCTTTTACCATTGCCGCAGTCTTCAGTCTGTTGTACGCAGGCAGAAGCAGCACAGCCAGGTGTTGGATTTACCAAAGTGTGGGTCAGGGATGGAGCGGTAGGTGTTCTTGATAGTGGTAGAGCAGTGGTTGAATCTTCCAGTATTGCAGGTGATGTGTCCATGTAAACAATGTCTACCACCCTGCCCTTGTCTTTCCTCTTGGTCACCCCTTCAGAAAAACTCAATCAAATTTGTGAGACAATGTCTCATGCACAAAGCCATGCTGACTATCCCTTATCAGTCCTCGCCTTTCCACATATTTCTGACATGTGAAAATGCTTTATCTAAGGTTGCGAAGTGGTTACACAGAATTTGGAAGAAGAAATTAATAGCTTGAAATGTGATTTTGGACCCAAGACATCACTTCCCTTAATTTCACATCGGAATGAAGTTCCAAATCTATGTTTTAAGAGGTCAAATGCTCCAAATCTGAGGAACTTATAACACGAGGAGTACATAGACAAGAGCTACAGGGAGGCAGTCACTCCGAAGCTGCAGGAGGCAGGTAGATGGGTGACTGTCAGGAGAAGGATGGAGAATAGGCAGGTAGTGCAGAGTTACCCCTGTGGCCGTTCCCTTCAATAACAGGTATACTGTTGTGGGGGATGACCTACCAGGGGAAAGCTGCAGTGACCAGGTCTCTGGCACTGAGCCTGGTCATGTGGTGCAGAAGGGAAGGGGGCAGAAGAGGAGAGCGGCAGTGATAGGGGATTCCATAGTAAGGGGGGCAGACAGGAGATTCTGTGGACATGAAAAAGACTCCCGGATGGTATGTTGCCTCCCCAGTGCCAGGGTCATGGGGCACTGGATAGGTTTGTCCCATTGAGGCAGGGTAAGGATGGTAGAGTGAAGGAACTGTGGCTGACACGAGATGTAGAATATCTTGTCATGAGGAAGAAAGAAGCTTACCTGAGCTTTAGAAAGCATGGATCAGACAGGGCTCTGGAGAGTTACAAGGTAGCCAGGAAGGAGCTTATGAATGGATTTAGGAGAGCTAGAAGGGGGCATGAGAGGTCCTTGGTGAGAAGGATCAAGGAAAACCCCAAGGTGTTCAACACGTATGTGAAGAATAAGAGGATGACTAGAGTGAGGGTAGGACCGATCAGGGATAAAAGAGGAAACGTGCCTGGAGTCGGAAGAGGCAGGGGAGGTCCTCAGTAAATAGTTTGCTTCAGTATTCACCAGAGAGAGAGTGAGACCTTGACTTTTGTGAGGATGGAATACGACAGATTGATATGCTAGGGCATGTTGACATGAGGAAAGAGGAAGTGCTGGAACGGGAGTAGGGATAACCCTGGGAATTACAGACCAGTGAGTCTTACTTCAGTGGTGGGCAAATTACTGGAGATAATTGGCAGGGACAAATATAAGGAGGGGTGACTGAAGAGAAGTGGCCAGCGAGGAGCGCCCAGTCTGTGGGTGGCTCAGGGTAGGAGTGGAGCTTTGAGGCTTTGGCTCGAGAGGCTTCGGTGAGCAGAGGCTGAGGACGAGCTTGCTCCCAGTGAGGTAAGGCCGAGTAAGTTCCTTTAATTAATTTAATTAACTTAGGAGTGGGTAATGAAGGCAGCATTTAGGGCACTCTGTATGCAGTATGTGGGAAGTCAGGGACAGCACACTTGTCCCTGATGACCACACCTGTAAAAGGTGCATCCAGCTGCAACTCCTGACAAACCCAGTTAGGGAACTGGAGCTGGAGCTGGATGAACTTTGGAGCATTCATGAGGCAGAGGTAGAAATAGACAGGAGTTTCAGGGAGATAGTCACCCCTAAAAGTCATGAGGCAGGCAGCTGGGTGACTGTCAGGAGAGGGAAGGGGAAAAGACAGAAAGAGCAGAGCACCCCTGTGGCCGTTCCCATCAACAATAAGTATACTGTTTTGGACACTGTTGGTGGGGATGACCTACCAGGGACAAGTTGTAGTGGTCGTGTTTCTGGCACTGAGACTGGACCCTCAGCTCAGAAAGGAAGGAGGGAAAAGAAGAGAGCAGTAGTGATGGGGATTCGATAGTTAGGGGGACAGATAAGAGGTTCTGTGGGAGAGATCGAAAATCCCAGATGGTCTGTTGCCTCCCTGGTGCCAGGGTCCTGCGATATCTCAGATCGAGTTCTCAGTATTCTCAGATGGGAGGGTGAGCAGCCAGATGTTGTGGTCCATGTAGGGACCAATGACATGGATAGGAAGGAGGAGGAGGTCCTGCAAAGAGAGCTTAGAGAGTTAGGTGCAAAGTTGAAGGACAGGACCTCCAGGGTTGCAATCTCAGGACTGCTACCCGTGCACCTGCTAGTGAGGCTAGAAATCAGAAGATAATGCAGCTAAATATGTGGCTAAGGAGATGGTGCAGGAGGGAGGCTTCATGTTTCTGGACAATTGGGCTTTGTTCCAGGGAAGGTGGGACCTGTTCCAATGGGACAGTTTGCACATATACTGGAGAGGACTAACATACTTGCGGGTAGGTTTGCTAGTGCTGCTCTGGGATATGGGGGGGTGGGGGGGGGGGGGGGGGGTTTAAACTAGACTTGCAGGGGGAGGGGAACCAGAGTGTTAGATAGTGAGGTGGAGGAGGATAAAGGTCATGCAAGGACTGCTTGTATAGACAGAAATCAAAGGTTTGTACATGGTAGAAATAATCTCAGGTGCATCTATCTCAATGCAAGGAGTATTATAGGTAAGGCAGATGAGTTTAGGGCATGGATTGGCAGATGGGATTACGACATTATTGCTGTTAGTGAGACTTGGTTACAGGAGGAGCAGGACTGGCAGCTTAATGTTCTGGGGTTCCGTTGTTTCAGACATTATAGAGGGGGAGGGAGAGACAACCCGGAGGGCTCATCTACAGAGGCCATACGGATGGAGCTGAGGAACAGGCAAGGTGTGACCACACTAATAGGGTTGTATTATAGACCACCCATTAGTCAGAGAGAATTGGAGGAGCAAATCTGTAGAGAGATAGCAGACCGATGTAAGAAACAGAAGGTTGTAATAGTAGGGGGTTTTAACTTTCCACAGGTTGACTGGGACTCCCACACTGTGAAAGGGTTGGATGGCTTGGAGTTTGTCAAATGTGTTCAGGAAAGTTTTCTAAATCAATATATAGAGGTACCAACGAGAGAGGATGCAATACTTGATCTCCTATTAGGGAACCAGACAGGTCAGGTGACAGAAGTATGTGTTGGCGAACATTTTGGGTCCAGTGACCATAATGTCATTAGTTTCAAGTTAATTATGGATAAGGATCGATCTGGTCCGAGTTGAGATTCTAAATTGGAGAAAAGCCAATTTTGTGGAAATGAGAAAGGATCTAGGAAGAGTGGATTGGGATAAGTTGTTTTCTGGCAAGGATGTGTTCAGTAAGTGGAAGGCATTCAAAGGCAAAATTTTGAGTGTGCAGAATTTGCATGTTCCTGCCAGGATTAAAGGCAAAGTTAACAGGCATAGGCAACCTTGGTTTTCAAGGGATATTGGCCATCTGGTTAAGAAAAAGAGAGAGGTGTATAGCAGGTATAGGCGACTAGGAACAAATGAGGTACTTGAAGCATATAGAAGAAGTAAGAAAATACTAAAGAAGGAAATCAGGAAGGCAAAAAGAAGACATGAGGTTGCTTTGGCATGAAGCATATAGAAGAAGTAAGAAAATACTAAAGAAGGAAATCAGGAAGGCAAAAAGAAGACATGAGGTTGCTTTGGCAGATAAGGTGAAGGTAAATCCAAAGGGTTTCTACAAGTATATTAAGAGTAACCCTAACCCTAAGGGACAAAATTGGTCCCCTAGAAGATCAGAGTGGTCGTCTATGTGTGGACCCTCAGGAGATGGGGGAAGATCTACAAGTTTTTTTGCATCAGTATTTACTCAGGAAACTGGCAAAGTGTATATGGAAGGAAGGGAAACAAGCAGTAGTGTCATGGAACATATAGAGATTAAAGAGGAGGAAGTGCTTGCTGCCTTACAGCAAATAAAAGGTAGATAAATCCCCTGGGCCTGACATGATATTTCCTTAGACCTTGAGACAGACTAGTGTAGAAATTGCAGGGGCCCTGGCAGATATGTTTAAAATGTCCTTAGCCACAGGTACGGTGCCAGAGGACTGGAGGGTAGCTCATGTCGTTCCATTGTTTAAAAAAGGCTCTGAAAGTAAACCAGATAATTACAGGCCGGTGAGCTTGACATCAGTAGTAGGTAAATTATTGGAAGGTGTTCTGAGAGATCGTGTATACAAGTATTTGGACAGCCAAGGGCTGATTAAGGATAGTCAGCATGGCTTTGTGCGTGGTAGATCGTGTTTAATGAATCTTGCAGAGCTTTTCCAGGAGGCTACCAAGAAAGCAGATGAAGGAAATGCTGTGGATGTTGTCCACATGGATGTTAGTAAGGCCTTTGACAAGGTCCTACATGGGAGGTTAGTTCAGAAGGTTCAGACACTAGGTATCCATGCAGAGGTTTTAAACAGGATTCAAAACTGGCTGTGTGGGAGAAGACAGAGTGGATGGCTTTTTCTCAGATTGGAGGCCTGTGACCAGTGGTGTGCCTCAGGGATCTGTGCTGGGTTCTTGTCTCTATCCATCATTGTTGTCTATATCAATGATCTAGATGATAATGTGGTAAATTGGATCACCAGAGTTTGCTGATGACACTAAGATTGGAGGCGTTGTGGACAGTGAGGAATGCTTTCAAAGCTTGCAGAGGGATCTGGACCAACTAGGAAAAATGGGCCAGAAAATGGCAGATAGGAATTTAATGCAGACAAGTGTGAGGTGTTGCAATTTGGAAGGACTAAATCAAGGTAGGACAGACACAGTAATTGGTAGGGCACCAAGGAGTGCAGAGGAACAAAGGGATCTGGGAGTTTAGATACATAATTCCCTGAAAGTGGCATCGCAGGTAGACAGGGTTGTAAAGAAGGCTTTTGGCATCCCTGGCATTCATAAATCAAAGCTATTGAGTATAGGAGTTGTGATGTTATGGTGAAGGTTGTATAAGATCATTGGTGAGGCCAAATTTGGAGTATTGTGTGGAGTTCTGGTCACCTAACTATAGGAAGGAATATCAGTAAGATTGAAAGAGTGCAGAGAATATTTACCAGTATGTTGCCGGGATCTTCAGGAGTTGAGTTGCAGGGTAAGATTGAACAGGTTAGGACTTTATTCCTTGGATGCGAGAAGAATGAGGGGAGAGTTGATAGAGGTTTACAAATTATGAGGGGTATAGACAGACTAAATGCGTGTAGGCTCTTTCCACCTAGATTAGGAGAGATAAGTACAAGAGGACATGGCTTTAGGGTGAAAGGGGAAAGGTTAAGGGGAACATTAGGGGGAACTTCTTCACTCAGAGAGTGGTGGGAGTGTGGAACGAGTTGCCATCTGATGTGCGGGCTCAGTCTTAAGTTTTAAGAATAAATTGGATAGATACATGGATGGGAGAGGTCTGGAGGGTTAATGGACTGGGTGCAAGTCAATGGGACTAGCAGAATAAAGTTTCGGCACAGACTAGAAGGGCTGAATGGCCTGTTTTCTGTGATGTAGTGTTCTATGGCTCTATAAGATTCTTAGAGACAGGATTTATGGGCATTTAGAAAAGCATCGGCTGATCAGGGACAGTCAGCATGGCTTTGTGAGGGATAGGTCGTGCTTCACGAGCCTGACTGAATTCTTTGAGGATATGACAAAGCACATTGATGAAGGTAGAGCAGTGGATGTGGTGTGCATGGATTTTAGTAAGGCGTTTGATAAGATTCCTCATGGAAAAGCTTATTCAGAAAGTCACGAGGCATGGGATCCAGGGAACTTGGCTGTGTGGATTCAGAATTAGCTCGCCCATTGAAGACAGAGGGTGGTGGTAGATGGAGCGTATTCTGCCTGGAGGTCAGTGACCAGTGGTGTTCTGCAGGGATCTGTTCTGGGACCCCTGCTCTTTGTGATTTTTATAAATGACTTGGATGAGGATGTGGAAGGGTGCATTAGTAAGTTTGCTGATGATACAAAGTTTGGTGGTGTAGTGATAGTGCAGAAGGTTGCTGTAGATTACAACAGGACATTGACAGAATGCAAACCTGGGCTGAGAGTGGCAGATGGAGTTCAACCCAGATAAGTGTGAAGTGATACACTTCGGGAGATCGAATTCAAAGGTAGAATACGGGATGCAGGACTCTTAGCAGTGTGGAGGAACAGGGATCTTGGGGTCCACATCCACAGATCCCTCAAGGTTGCCACGCAGGTCGATAGTGTTGTTAAGAAGGCATATGGTGCGTTGGCCTTCATTAGTCGGGCTATTGAGTTCAAGAGCCGCGAGGTGATGTTGCAGCTCTATAGAACTCTCAGACCACACTTGGAGTACTGTGATCAGTTCTGGTCACTTCATTATAGGAAGGATGTGGAAGCTTTAGAGAGGATGCAGAAGAGATTTACCAAAATGCTGCCTGGATTGGAGACCATGGCTTATGAGGATAGGTTGAGTGAGCTAGGGCTTTTCTCTTTGGAGAGGAGGAGGATGAGAGGTGACTTAATAGAGGGGTACAAGATGATGAGAGGCATAGATTGAGTGGACAGTCAGAGACTTTTTCCCAGTATGAGCATGGGTAACACGGAGGTGGACATAATTTTAAGGTGATTGAGGGAAGGTTAAGGGGGATGTCAGGGCAAGTTTGGTTTTTTTTTTAAACAGAGAGTGGTGGGTGCGTGAAACGCATTGCCAGCAGAGGTTTGTGGGGCAGATACATTAGGGACATTTAAGAGACTCTTAGACACATGAATGATATGGAAAATGGGGGGGGGCTATGTGGGAGGGGAGGGGAGGGAAGGGTTAGATAGACCTTAGAGCAGGACAAAATGTCAGTATAACATTGTGGGCCAAAGGGCCTGTACTGTGCTGCAGTGTTTTATGTCCTATGTTCTATATTGCATATATTCTTAGGACATTGGAGGTCATTGAGCCCATTGAGTTGATACTAAGTCTTGGAGCAATCCCATCAATTCCCTTCCACCACTCATTTCCTAGTCTCTCATGTGCCCATCCACTCCCACCTGATTCTCCTACCACCCATGCACATTAAGAGGAGTTTACAGTTGCCAATAAACTTACCAACCAGCACACCTTTGGGAAACCAGAGCAACTGGGAGAAATCCATGCAGTCAGAGTGAACAAAAAAACGAGCTGCTGGAGGAACTCGTTGAGATTCCCCCCACCAGTCAGTCTACCAATCACCTCGGACTCCTGTCTCAGCACTCCCCTTCCCATCTTTATATTGGCCACCTTGCCTCTCCACTTTCAGTCATGATGCAGGGCCTCAACCTGAAACATCAACAACTTCCTTTCCACAAATGCAGCTCGACCCACTGAGTTCCTGCAGCAGATTGTTTGTTGCTCCAGATTCTAGCATCTGCTGTCTCTTGTGTCTACAGTGTACTGTTGGACCCTTGCTATTTGTTACATATATTAACAATCAGGATGTGAATGCAGGATGAATTATTATCTGCCTCAGAACCAACAACCACCAATCTTTGTGTCATCTGCAAATGTACTTGTCTTCAGCTATTGATCAGTTGGTGAGATGGGCAGAGAAATGGCAGGTAGAGGTTGATCCTGAAAAATGTGGGGTTCTATGTTCCATGTTGCATTCTGGGAGGACAAGTAAGTTGAGGATAAAGGCTGTCCCAGGGTTAAGAATGCCCAGTTTATGGACCCACATATGAACAAGCTCCTAAAATAGTAGATTCAAAAGTCAGATGCACGTACATATATCCATTCCTATGAATGGCAGAACTAGCTTCCCCTCTCTCTCTCCACTTTTAGCAATTGTTATTTCTTATCAGTCCTGTGTGCTTTTGATGCCATTCATTATAATACAGTGAGCTGTGGTTACCATATTGAGTGATTTTTGTGTATTTTCTGACTTATGGACACAATTGATGGAACTGACCTGTAAAAATGGAACCCATTGTTACCCAGGGATGGCCTGTATATGCAATGAATGGTAGGACCAGAGGAAGTATTGTGGAACTAAGGGATCTTGGTGTACATGTAGAAGGATCCCTGAAGACAGCAGCACAAGTCAGTAAGGTAGTTAAGAAAGTATAGGGTGCACTGGCCTTCATTAGTCAGGGCAGGTACAACTATGTCAAAGCAAACCATCTGCTGAAGAACTCAGTGGGTCAAGTAGCATCTGTGGACGGGAAAGGACTTGCTGCAGGATTTCAACCCAAAATGTCAACAAATCCTTTCCTCCCACAGATGCGTTCGACCCTGAGTTCCTCCTGATTGCTTGTTGCTCCTGATTCAGCATCTGCAGTCTCGTGTCTCCATTGAGTTGAATGTCATGTTGCAACTGTACAAGTTCATGACCACACTTGGAGTATTGTGTGCAGTTTTGGTCACCCAGCTGTAGGAAATATGTCATTAAGCATCAAACTAAACAGCTTAGAGTCCTGGATTTGCAATCCAGAGATCCAAGTTCAAACCTCAACAAGGCAGCTGTGGACTCTAAATTATCCAAAATCATTAATAATCTGGAATTTGGAAAAAAAATAATTTTCCCCTCATAAAGACTACCACAAAAACCTCTGGATTTTTGTAAAAACCTATATGGGTCACTAATGTGCTTCCCAGAAGAAAATCTGCCATCCATTTTCCATCTGGTTTATGTGGAATCTAAAACCAACAACGTGAACCTTCAAATAGGCCAGAAAACCATCAATTCTACTATTACCACCTTGTTCATACAGACAACGCATAAAAAACTCTCAACCACCTGGCATTGACCTTGGCATCAAATCAGACATGGCAAAGCTGCTGCCAACCCTGCAAGTCCTTCTCATGAAACAGTGGGAACTGGTGCCCAAATTGAGACAATTGTCCCGCACACTACAATTGTTATTCTTGGGACTGAGACTGAATGGCAGGTCTGTCATGAGAGATTGATAGGCTAAACCTTCATTCTCCAGAGTTTAGAAGAAAGTAATCTCACTGAAACATACAAAGTTCCTGGAGGGTCATTAGGGCAGATAGGGAGAGGAGGTTTCCATATGACCTTACAGTAAAGATTAAGTATGGGATCAGACCATATCCCAGCTGTAATACCGAAGACCCACACTCCAGAACTAGCTGCAGCTTGAGCCAAGCTGTTCCAATACAGTTACAGCATTGTGGGAAAATTGCCTAGAAATGTAATGTTCATAAAAAGCAGAAAAATCCAACGCAGCTTAATATTGCTCAATTAATCCGTTATCAATCATCAGCCCAGTGATGGAAGCTGTCACTGACAGTGCTATCACGTGGGAATTACTCATAATTAAGTCACTCCCAATGCTCAAATTTGGTTTGGCCAAGAACACTCAGTCAAAATCTCATCACACTATTGGTGCAACATGGACAAAAAGCTGAATTCCAGGCATGAGATGAGAATCACTATCCTTGACATTTTCAACTGAGAATGACATCAAGGAGCCCTTATAAAACTGAAGTCAATGGAAGAGGAAACACTCCAATAGAGGGAATCGTATTTCACACAAATGCAAGTGGGGAGAATTGGTTGGAACATAGAAATGTACATCACTGGACATGCCATTCTGCTCACGATGTTATGCTAATTTATCCTAAATGTCCTCCTATGTACCGTTCATATCCCTCCATTCCCTTCATATTCATGTGTATATCTAAAAACCTCAAACTCCACCAAAATGCATGCTTCCACTACTACTCAAATCAGCTGTTCCAGGCACCTACAACACCCTGTGTAAAAAAACTTGCCCCTCATGTCACCTTGAAACTGCACCCCCCCTTCCCCCCCCCCAATCTTAAAAGCGTGTCCTCTGGTGTTTGACATTTCGACCCTGGGGAAAAGATTCTGTCGACCCTATCAATGCCTCTCAATTTTAAAAACCTCTATCAGGTCTCCCTTCAGCCTCTGACATTCTGGGGATGTTACGGACTCAGTGAATGTCCCTTTAAGATAGAGAGTGTGTTTGTATTTGTGTGTGTGGCGTGCTTACGTCAATAGAAGATAAAGGACGTAATGACGTTGTTGAAGAAGTTAGAAGAAGAAGGAGAGAGAGAGAGAAGGGAGAGAGACACCAGCCTGCTTGTTTTCTCTATCGATGGATGAGAAACAATAACTGTGTCTGCCACTGAAATCCATGTATGGAAGTTGGAAGTAATCCGGTGGAGTTCAATTTGTTGCTGACCTGTAGAAGGAAACAGGTATTTGTGTGTGGACGACCACGACTGGGATGCTTTTCGGGGTGAGGGAGTCACTACCGAGTAAACACTGAAGTGTCGTTTGGGTTCCATCGTGGAACATTTGGATTTCGTATGTACTCTCTCTCTGTTTCTCTACATCTACGTCTTATCTTCTGACAACGGTGGTTGTTGAAGAAACCCTTGCTCATGTTTCACCTTATGGCTTGCGGAACTGAACTTTAAGAACCATTCCGGAACTGGGAGTTTTGGACTTTGCCACCCACACACACACGACGAGTTTAGTTTTGGGGTTAACGTTCGAGGTTTAACATTTTTGAATTCTAACATACTAACATTTTTACTTTTATTTTACGTATTATCATAAGTAGTGATTAATAAAATAGTTTTTAACACTGAATCATGCTCAGTGTGTTTCTTTTGTTGCTGGTTCGTGACAGGGAGAACAACCCAAGTTTGTCCAACCTCTCCTTATAAGCTCATACCCTCTAATCCAGGCAGCATCCTGGTGAATCTCTTCTGCACCCTCTCCACAGTCTCTACATCCTTCCTATAATGGAGCAACCAGAACTGCACACAATACTCCAAGTGCGGTCTGACTAAAGTTTAATGTAGCTGCAGCATGACGTCCTTACTTTTATACTCAACACGCCTACCAATGAAAGCAAGCATGCCATAGGCCTTCTTTATCACCTTATCCATTCACGTAGCCACTTTCAGTGAACTACAGACTTGGATCCCAATATCCCTCTGCACTTCAATGCTATTTATGGGCCTGACATTAACTGTATACTGTCCCCTTTGATTTGACCTCCAACAGGATGTTCTTACAGTCCATGCTGAGGAATTGGGAAATACACACAGATATGATTGCACGAGAGGGGGGGCAGAGGAGATATGGAAAATGTTGTCAGGATAGAGCATTTCAGCTATGAGAAGAGACTTAAATAGGCTGGGTTTATTTTCTTTGGAGCAGAGAACGCTGAGAGGTGACCTGACCAAGGTATATAAGATAATGAAGGGCATCGACAGGGTAAAGAGCAAGAAACTTGTCTACTTAGCAAGGGTGTCTATAACTAGAGGCCATAGATTTAGTGTAAGGAATGGAGATTTAGAGGTGGTTTGAGCAAGAACTTTTCATTTAGAGGTTGAATGAAATCTGGAACGCACTGGCTGAGGTGGAGTGATGGCAAGTACTCTCACATTTGAGCAGTATTTAGATGAGCACTTGAAACGCCGTGGCATAGGAGGCTACAGGTCATATGCTAGGAAATGGGATTCGTAAAGATGGGTAATTAATGATTGGCATGAACATGCTGGGCCTGGCTCCTCCAGCGAGAGCACGTGATGACAGTGTGAAAAAATGTAGATGGACAGTTTTCAGACATGTGAATTTATAGCACAGTAAAAGTTGATGATGAATTTTTGTAGGAAGGCCATGGATGGAAATGCAAAGATCAATATATTATAAATAGCATCAGTCACTTATATTAGGGATACAAACCTGAAAACAAAAAGAATGAACAAAGCCTGATATATTCATTCCTCATAATCCCCAACAGTAGCTGAATAGAGAAAGACCGGAAATAAGATATCTTACCCAGGATTAACTTGAGTTACAGCAGGGTGTTTGTTGCTATGCCACACTCTGAAGTTGTGTGTATTCTTCCAGGCAGTGACAAATGGAAGGCCATAGTCTGCCAACATTTTCTCATTATCTGAAGGAGGAGGAAAGACAGATAGATATATTGCTTTATCAGAACTGTAAATGGCACTCAGCCAGCTATCCAGTCAGTATTAACATAAAGAGCTGAATATTAATGTAATGCCATTAATTCATGGAGTCACAGAGTGGCAACAGCAATGAAAAGGCCAATCAGAGTTCAGAATCAGCCCTGCACACTGCAAAAGCAATACAGCTAGTTCCACTCCCACATAAGTTTCCCACAGCATTGAATTTTATTTTCTTCAATATTCCATTCCCTTTTTAAAGCCACAAATGAATCCACCCCATCTACCCATCAGGCAATGCAATCCAGATGCAAACTACACTAACAGAAACAAAATTTTTCTCATGTGGTCTTCGGTTCTTTTGCTAATCACCTTAAATGTGAGTCCAAGTGAGGAAAGGTAAAGAAACAATGGAAAATAATCATGGAGAGGTTACAGTACAGATAGAGGAATTTTCACTTTGAGTTCCTCTTCAAATTCTCAGAACAGTCCAGCACTGGACAGGCCATTCGGCCCATGATGTTGTGCTGACCTCGATGCCAATTTATACTACATGTCCTCCTCCTGTGTACCATCCCTATCCCTCCATTCCTTTCATATTCATGAGTCTATCTAAAAGTCTCTTGAACTCCACCACACTGCCTGCTTCCACGACTATCCCTGGTAACCCGTTCCAGGCACCTACCACTCTCTGCATAAAAAAACTTGCCCCTCACGTCACCTTTAAACTTCCCCCTACTGACCTTAAAAGCACGTCCTCTGGTACTTGACATTTCTATCCTGGGGAATAGATTCTGACTGTATACCCTATCTATGCCCCTCAATTTTAGAAACCTCCATCAGGTCTCCCCTCAGCCTCTGACACTCCAGGGAGAACAACCCAAGTTTATCCAACCTCTCCATAGAGCTCATACCCTCTAATCCAGGCAGCGTCCTGGTAAACCTCTTCTGCACCCTCTCCACATCTTTCCTGTAATGGGATGACCAGAATTGCATGCAATACTCCAAATGTGGTCTAAAAGTTTTATATACCGCAGCACGACTTCCTTACGCTTACACTCTACCAATGAAGGCAAGCATGCCATATGCCTTCTTTACCACTGTAGCAACTTTCAGTGAACTATGGACCTGGACCCCAAGATCCCTCTGTAGCTCAATGGTATTAAGGGGCCTACTATTAACTGTATACTTTCTCTTTTCATTTGACCTGCTGAAGTGCACTACCTCACACTTGCCTCGATTAAACACCATCTGCCACTTCTGTCCAAATCTGTAACTGATCTATATATCACTGTATTCTTTGATAGTGCTTTACACTGTCCCAACTCCACCAATCTTGGTGTCAAATGCAAATTTGCAAATCCACCCGTCTACATTTTCATCCAAATCATTGATATATATCACACACAACAGAGATCCCAGCACCGATCCTTGCGGAACACCACTGGTCATGGACCTCCAGCCCGAATAACAGCCTTCCACCCCTACTCTGTGCTCTATGGGCAAGCCAGTTCTAAATCAAAACTTGCAATTCACCCTGGATCCCATGCATCTTTATGTTCTGAATCAACCTACCATGAGGGACCTTATCAAATGCCTTACTAAAGCCCATGCAGATAATGTTCACTGCCTTACCCTCATGAAGCTCCTTTGTCACCTCTTCAAAAAACTCTATCAAGTTTGTAAGGCATGATCTGCCACACACAAAGTCATGCTGACCATCCCCAATCAGGCCATGCCTTTCCAAATGTGCATAAATACTATCCCTCAGCATCTTCTCCAATAGCTTTCCTACTACTGATGTGAGGCTCACTGGCAGAAAGTTACCTGGAGTATCCCTATTTCCCTTCTTGAAAAAAGCAACATTTGCTACTCTTCAGTCCTCTGCAAATGAATTCCTAGAATCGTAGACTGAGAACTCAACATTTCCCTCTGTAACTGGATCCTTGACTTCCTGACCAACAGACTGTGACCAGTAAGGATAGGGAGCAACACCTCCGTCACAATTATCCACAAAACTGGTGCCCCACAAGGCTGTGTCCTCAGCCCCTTAATTTACTCCCTATACACTCATGACTGTGTGGCCAGGTTCTACTCAGAACATACAACAGTAAGCACAGGAACAGACCTTTTGGCCCACAATGTTGTGCTGAACCAATTACATTAGTAATAAAATGCCCAACTAAACTAATTCCTTCTGCTTACACAATGTCCATATCCCACAATTTCCCTCACATTCATGTGCCTAACTAAGAGCTTCTTGAACGTCCCGATCATATTTGCCTCCACCAGGCAGTGCATTCCAGGCACCCACCACTGTGTGTAAAAAAAAAACTTGCCTTGTATATCTCCTTTGAACTTAGCCCCTCTCGTCTTAAATGCATGCCCTCTGGTATTAGGCATTACAACCCTGGAGAAAAGATACTGGCTGTCTACTCTATTAAGGTCTCTCATAATCTTATAAACTTCTTATTAGATCTCCCCTTAGCCTCTGTCACTCCAGAGAAAACAACCCAAGTTTGTCCAACCTATCCTCATAGCACATGCCGTCTATTCCAGGCAGCATCTCGGTAAACCTCCTCTGCACCCTCTCCAAAGCCTCGACATCCTTCCTCCAATGGAGTGAACAGAACTGAATGCAGCATAACTAAAGTTTTATAAAGCTGTAGTATAACTTCCTGACTCTTGAACTCAGTGCCTCGACTAATGAAGGCAAGCATGCCATATGCCTTCTTTTCCGCCCTATCAACCTGTGTAGCCACTTTTAGGGAGCTATGAACTTGGACCCCAAGATCCCTCTGCTCATCAACACTTAAGGGTTTTGCCATTAACAGTGTTCTGTCTCTTTACATTTGATCTCCCAAGGTGCAACACTTCACATTTGGTCGGGTTAAACTCCATCTGCCATTTCTCCGCCCATATTTACAACTGATCTGTATCCCGCTGTATCCTTTGCCAGTGGTCTACACTATCCACAACACCACCAACCTTAGTATCATCTGCAAAATTACCAACCCACCCATGTGCATTTTCATCCAGGTCATTTATATACATCACAAACAGCAGAGGTCCCAGTACAGATCCCTGAGGGGTGCCACTAGTCACAGACCTCCAGCTAGAATAAGTCCCATCGACCACTACCCTCTGTCTTCTGCGGGCAAGCCAGTTCTGAATCCAAACGGTCAATTCACCTTGGATCCCATGCATCTTAATCTTCTGGATGAGCCTCCCATGAGGGACCTTGTTAAATGCCTTACTAAAATCCATGTAGACAACATCCACAACTCTACCTTCATCTCAATCACCCTCATCGCCTCATCAAAAAACTCAATCAAGTTAGTAAGGCATGACTTGCCCTGTACAAAGCCATGGTGACCTGTACAAAGCCATGGTGACTGTCCCGAATTAGGCCACAATTAGGATGAGCTATCAGGGCACAGCGGCCGGCTCTGGAAGTTAATGTTGCGCTCCACGACTGTGGTAAAAAACACCACAAAATTAAAATCCAATGAGCTGCAGCGGATTAAACTTGAGCTCACACAGATTAAATCCAACAGTGACTCACTCCTTTGGAGGCTGGAGGAGATTGCGAAGGAGAAAGTGGGTCATTCAGAGTCAGGGTAAAGTCAGGCAGAGCAATAGTGATTGGGGATTTGATAGTTAGGAGGATAGACAGGAGATTTTGTGGCCGTGAAAGAGACACCAGGATGGTGTGTTGCCTCCCAGGTGCTAGGGTCGAGGATGTCTCAGAGCGACTGCAGAATATTCTCAAGGAGGAGGGTGAGCAGCCAGAGGTCGTGGTGCCAGTTGACACCAATGACATTGGTAGGAAAGGGGAAGAGGTCCCGTGCAATGAGTATAGGGAGTTAGGAAAGAGGCTGAAGAGCAGGACCTCCAAGATAGTAATCTCTGGATTATTCCTAGTGTCAAGTGCTAGTCAGGGCAGGAATAGGATATTAGAACAGATGAATGAGTGGCTGAGGTACTGGTGCAGGGGGCAAGGTTTCAGGTTCCTGGATCATTGGAACCTCTTCTGGGGCAGGGGTGACCTGTTCAAGAAGGATGGGTTGCACCTCAATTGGAGGGGAACCAATATCCTAGCCGGGAGGTTCACTAGTGCCACTTGGGAGGGTTTAAACTAGTTTGGCAGGGGGATGGGAACTAGAGCACCGGGTCAGAAAGTGGAGGGATTGAGAGGAAGGTAGATTTTTAAGGCCAGTAAAAACAGGCAGGAGCAAAGTAATAGACACAATGGACGAGTTGAAGTGTGTGTATTTGAATGCTGGGAGTATTATGGGTAAGGGTGATGAACTTAGAGCATGGATCAGTACATGGTACTGTGATGTTGTGGTCATAACAGAGACTTGGTTGAGAGAGGGACAGAAATGGGTGCTTAAATGTTCCAGGGTTTCTATGTTTTAGAAAGGATAGAGAGGAAGGTAAAAGGTGTGGGGGGGGGGGGGGGCAGTTGCGCTACTAATCAGAGACAATATCACACCTGCAATCACTAGGGACATATTGGAGGGCTCATCCACTGTCTATATGGGTAGAACTCAAAAATAAGAAAGGTGCAATCACTCTGATGGGATTATATGACAGATGCCCCAACAGCCACCAGGACACTGAGTATCTCAAATAACGATGAGTCGGAGTACAGGAAGGAGATGGAGAGCCCAGTGGCATGGTGTCATGATGACTTTCCCTCAATGTCAGCAAAACATAAGTGCTCATCATTGACTTCAGGAAGCAGGGCAGTGCACACACTCCTGTTTACATCAATGGTGTTGAGGTGGAGATAGTTGAGAGCTTCAGGCTCCAAGGTGTATACATCACCAATAACCTATCCTGGTCCAACCACATAGACACCATGGACAAGAAAGTGCACCAATGCCTCTACTTCCTCAGGAGGCTAAGAATACTTGGCATGCCCCCGTTGACCCTTACCGATTCTTATATGTCCCATAGAAAGTGTCCTATCTGGATGCATCATGGCTTGGTATGGCAACTGCTCTGCCTAAAACTGCAAGATACTGCAGAGATTTGTGGACACAGCTCAGCACATCACGAAAACCAGCCTCTCCTCCATGGATTCTGTCTACACTTCTCGCTGCTTCAGAAAATCAGAAAAGCACCCAACATAATCAGACTCCTCCCACCCTGGACAATCTCTCTTCTACCCTCATCCATCAGGCAGAAAATACAAAAATCTGAAGGCACATACCACCAGGTTCAAGGATAGCTTCTATCTTGCTGTTATAAGACTATTGAATGGACCTCTTGTACGATAAGATGGATACCTGACCTCACAATCTACCTTGTCATGGTCTTGCACCTATTGTCTGCCTGCACTACACCTTCTCTGTAACCGTAACACTATATTCTTCATTCTGTTATTGCTTTTCCTTCGTACTACCTCGATGTACTGATGCTGTGAAATGATCTGTATGGATGGCATGTAAAACAAAGTTTTTCACTGTACCTTGGTACATGTGACAATAATACACCAATTACCATTCTGATTCTATCCAATAGCAATCCAGCAGGTCTCATCACCTACCTTCTTCCCTCCAAGCCTTGCATTTTTCCCTTTCAAGTACATATCCAGTTTTCTATTGAAGACAACAGCTGACTCTGTCTCCACTCTTACCCCTGGTGATGCATTCCAGATTCTGCCCAGAGTAAAACTGTTTTCCTCATGTCATTTTGAATCTTTTGTCAATTACCTTTATTCTATGTTTTCTGGTTCTTGAACTTTCCACCAATGAGAAAAAGTTGTTCAAGAACACCTTTTGCTCCATCCGCCGCAAATGCAAGGATCTCTCAGTGGCCAGCCACTTCAATTCTACATCCCACTCCCATACTGACATATCTATCCATGGCCTCCTCCACTACCACGTTGAGGACAGATGCAGGTTGGAGGAAGAACACCTCATATTCCGCCTTGATAGTCTTCAACCTGACAGCCTCAACAACGATTTATCTGACTTCCAGTAACCCCTCCCCCTTCTCTCCCTCCTTTCCCCCCACTTTGTCTTCCCTCATTCCTGTGACCCCCTTCTCTTTCCCCTTCCCCTGCCCTCATGACCTGCCCACCCCTTTATTCCATGGTCCACTGCCCTCTCCTACCAGATTCCTCCTTCTTCAGCCTTTGCCTCTTACACCTATCGCCTCTTCTACCTGTCACCTCTCAGCTTCTTACATCTCACCCCTCTCACCTGGACTCACCTATCACCTGCCTGTGTGTGTTCCTCACCCTCCCCTGACCTTCTTATTCTGGCTTCTGCCCTCTTCCTTTCCAGTCCTGATGAAATGTCTTGACCCTGCCATATTAGATCTAGTTTTAGGTAATGAACCAGGACAGGTGACAGATCTACCAGTGGCTGAGAATTTGGAGGACAGTGACCATTGTTCCATAACCTTTAGAATTGTCATGGACAGGGATAGGAGCAAAGAGGACGGGAAGATATTTAATTGGGGAAAAGCGAATTATGAGGCTACAAGGCGAGAACTTGGGAGTGTAAATTGGGATGACATTTTTGAAGGAAAATGTACTATGGAGACGTGGTCGATGTTCAGGGATCTTTTGCAGGATCTTAGGGATAAATTTGTCCTGGTGAGGCAGAGCAGGAATGACAAGGTGAAGGAACCATGGGTGATGAGAGAGGTGGAGCAACTAGTGAGGAAGAAGAAGCCAGCATACATAAGGTGTAAGCAGCAAGGATCAGACAGGGCTCATGAGGAATATAGAGTAGCAAGGAAGGAACTTAAGAAAGGGCTGAGGAGAGCGAGAAGGGGACATGAAAAGGCTTTGGCGTGTAGGGTTAAGGAGAATCCCAAGGCTTTTTTGTCGTACGTGAAGAGCAGAAGGATGGCGAGAGTAAAGGTAGGTCCGATTAAAGACAAAGGTAGGAGGATGTGCCTGGAAGCTGTGGAAGTGGGTGAGGTTCTCAATGAATACTTCTCTTCAGTATTCACCAAGGAGATGGGTCTTGATGATGCTAAGGACAGTGTTGGTAAGGGTAATGTTCTAGAGTATGTAGATATCAAGAGAGAGGATGCGTTGGAGTTGTTAGAAAATATTAGGATGGATAAGTCCCTTGGGCCTGACAGAAAATTCCACAGGCTGCTTCTTTCCAGATGTGGTCTACATGGATTTTAGTAAGGCGTTTGGTAAGGTTCCGCATGGTAGGCTTCTTCAGAAGGTCAGAGGCCAAGGGATCCAGGGAGGCTTGGCAGTGTGGATTCAGAATTGGCTTGCCTGTAGAAAGCAGAGGGTTGTGGTGGAGGGAGTGCATTCGGATTGGAGGGTTGTGACTGGTGGTGTCCCACAGGGATCGGTTCTGGGACCTCTACCTTTTGTGATATTTATTAATGACTTAGATGAGGGGGTGGAAGGGTGGGTTAGCAAGTTTGCAGTTGACACGAAGATCGGTGGTGTTGGGATAGTGTGGAGGGCTGTCAAAGCTTACAGAGGGATATTGATAGGATGCAGAGCTGGACTGACAAGTGGCAGATGGAGTTCAATCCAGAGAAGTGTGAGGTCGTACACTTTGGAAGGACAAACTCCAAGGCAGAGTACAAGGTAAATGGCAGGATTCTGGGCAGTGTAGAGGAGCAGAGAGATCTGGGGGTTCATATCCACAGATCACTGAAAGTCGCCTCACAGGTATATAGGATAGTTAAGAAAGCATTAAGAAAGCTTATGGGAGAGCTGCGAAGTAATGATGCAGCTTTACAAAACTCTGGTTAGACCACACTTAGAGTACTGTGTCCAGTTCTGGTCGCCTCATTATAGGAAGAATGTGGAGGCGTTGGAAAGGGTGCAGAGAAGATTTACTAGGATGCTGCCTGGATTAGAGAGTATGGATTATGAGGAGAGACTAAAGGAGCTAGGGCTTTACTCATTGGAGAGGAGGAGGATGAGGGGAGACATGATAGAGGTATACAAGATATTAAGAGGAATAGATAGAGTGGACAGCCAGCGCCTCTTTCCCAGGGCACCAATGCTCAAAACGAGAGGACATGGCTTTAAGGTAATGGGTGGGAAGTTCAAGGGAGATGTCAGAAGGAGGTTTTTCACCCAGAGAGTGGTTGGTGGATGGAATGCACTGCCTGGGGTGCTGGTGGAGGCTGATATGTTGGTCAGGTTCAAGAGATTGTTAGATAAGCATGTGGAGGAATTTAAGATAGAGGGCTATGTGAGAGGAAGGGGTTAGATAGTCTTAGGTGTGATTTGAAGGGCGGCACAATATGGTGGGCCGAAGAGCCTGTATTGTGCTGTATTATTCTAGGGTTTAAATGGTATCTTTGCAATAGCAGAGTGACCAAAACTGAAGAAATGCAGCCTCAACAACATCTTGACCAAATGCAACATAACATCCCAACTTCTATACTAAGTGCCCTGACTGATGAAGGTCAGCATGCCAAAAGCCTTCTTCACCACACTGTCTACTTGTGATGCCACCTTCAGGGAACCTTGATCCCCCAGTTCTACAAAACATCCCAGGGCCCTCCCATTCGCTGTGAAAGCCCTACTCTGATTTGTCTTCCCAAAGTACAACACCTCACAGTCGACAGAGTACATGCAATCAACAGGACTATGATGAACTGTTGCCGTTCATTATTCAGGCATCTCCACGACATGAAGGAGGTACTAATTCAATTTGCCAAGTTTTCTCCTCCTGGATTTTCAGTTTTTTTTTACACAATGACTTTATTAACTAAAAATTAATGTCCCTTTTACCTATACAGTATCTACCTTCTAATCTGTTGTTACCCTTTTCCAACCTTTGATCGATAAAGTCCTATGTCATCTGTCAAATGCACAATTTGCACAAATCCAAAACAAAAAAGTGAACAGCTTAAGAAACATGAAAAAAGTCAGAGTTAAGATTTTCCACTTGTCGATGTTACTACATGATTTCACGATATAAGAAACAATGCTATAAGCTTAGATCTTTGTCTTCTTGTACCATATCACTTGGAAAATGTTGCTTTGGTGCTCACATGAAAAGTTTTAATATGTTCCTATTTGCAAATATCTCAAACAGCAGACGTTCACAGATCTTATGCATTTGATTTAGGAATTATATACCAATGACATCAATGTCATGTGGTGAAACATGAAGTAATGTATTTTTTGTGGAGGTTTGTTTAGAATCTCTTGATGAACACTGCTCGGAATTGCTTCTCCATCTGGAAGAGATAGTTTTCCTTCACCTTCCCTACTCACCTCATTTCCCAACCCCATCGCTCTTCTAATCAAAAAGAAACTGTTAAAACCTGTTCCAAACTGTCAGGGCAACTAAATTCAAACAGGACAAAGCAGACAAAAAATTCAAAGCAAGAAAAGGACCAATTTGCCTGGGCATGGCTCCTGATGGTTTAGACACAAGTGCTTTAAAACATAAAATACATTTGCAGATACACTGAGATCCATCCTCTTGGTGATATTATTGTGTTGTGCTATTGTGTTAAGAACTGTTTATAAATATATTCAAACTTTAATTCTCACCTGGCTGCAACGTTGTGGCAAGAAGGGAATGAATATAGAGTGAAAACTGCGCCCTGATCCACTCATCTCCTCCTTCCCAACCTGTCCCATCGAGAAACACATCATCCCTATTTTCAGTTACGTGCTTCACCAAAAAGTCTGCGAAACGCAAGTCTGCTGTAGTGAGGTTTAATAGTTTGCGTAGTTCTGGATCATGTGTTTGTATGCCAGCTTCCTCAATCTGTAAAAATATACAAGTTAAAAGATCTCCCACAAGTTGGATTCCTCTCATCTTTAAGAAATGGTTTTTTTTAACCTTCAGATTTGACAAAATTATCACGCGAGTGATGTTTTCAAATTCCATTCATCCTTGACAATATATCAAGCTCTTTTGTTAAATATAATCATGGAGAAATTCCACATAATTTAAGTGGAATTTTAAAAATCAAGTCATCTTCATAAAATATCTAGGCTCCCCTCAGTTATCTGTAGACTGCTGGTTTCTGCATTTAATCTTGCGTGTTTTGAACTTAAAAGTAACGCCTAAACAAGCCAAGTTAATCAAATTACAATTAATATGGAAACAGAATAGGGACATCCTCTAAAGACAGGAAAATTATAAAAAATCTCAGTTATTTAAATATGAAGGCCCTTTCTCCTGCTCAAGTGAACAAATGAAATCATCAAAGTGACCTCAAAAGCACAGAGTAAAAACTGCAAATGTTGAAAAGCTGAAGCAGAAGGAGAAAATAATAAAAATACAAAGTTAGTCCACATTGTTTCATTCATGGGACTGCAGAAGTGTATGGGAGGTGTGGTCATTGAGAAAGCCAGCATTTATTAGTCAAATCCCTGGGGTGAAAGTAGAAACACAGAGCTGCGAGGTAAGGAGCTCCGATACTTTGACCAGGCAACAAATAACAGTGATATATTCCCAGATCAAGATGGGCTATGTCTTCAACGCAGGGAAACCAGCATTTCGTGTTTACTTGAAGCTGCTGAAGATAGCACAGGCTACAGGTTTGGGATGTGATGTTGAAAATACCTTTCCATCATCCAGATAAGGTTCTGATGACCTAAAACCTTAATATTATTTTTCTTTCCACAAATGAATGCCTGAGCTGCCAAGTGTTTCCAGTACTTTGTGCTTTTGATTCAGATTTCTGAATTTATTAGATTTTGATTATATATTTATATTTCTCCAATTAGAGTCAATGTTGATGGTGGATGGGGTGGGGAATGCTTTTCAATGACAAGCAAGAGGGGATTTAATGGACTTTCTCTTGTTGGAGGTAGTCATTGCCTGGCAAGTGTCCCAGAAATGTTACTTACCCAGGTCTAAATTTGGCTAGGTCTTATTGCAGGCTGGCAAAGATTACTTTATTATCAGAGCAATTACTAATGGAAGTGGCCACAAAAATTATGAGCAAACTTTTCTGCTAGAAAAGGGTGATGAATGGATGATGCAGCTGAAAATGGCAGCATCCAAGAATGCCAAGGACTCTTGTAATCGTATCTTGGGGATGAACTAATTAATCTCCATTGCACCTCAAGGAGTGGAGCATTTTCTCCTTAATTCCTAATGACTTCAATTTTTATCATAAATTGATAGCTTTATGTGAAGGGCAGTTACACAGGAGCTCACAGCTGTAATTCAGCTCTGTGTTCAAATATGGTCCAAGGTCGTAATGGGGCCTTGTGTTCATTTGTCGTGTTGGAACCCAAACTGAGCATCAGTAAGTTGGTTCTTGCTGAGCACATGCTGCTTAATAACACTAACAAAGCTGTTAAAATAAGCAGATTGATAGGGCAACAATTAGCCAGATTTATTTTTCACCACGTTCACTGGATGCCAGTGTTTTAGGAATACTGGTGATCTAACATAAGCACAAGATTCAGAAAGGGCTTGACAGGGTGGATACAGAGATACTGTTTCCCTTGGCTAGAGATTAGAGAAATATGGGGCATAATTTGAAATTGATAAATTGATAAATTTGAAAAAGCACAAATGTTTCCCCAGAAGACGCCAGTGCACAGGAGCGGGAAGAGAGCCGAGAGTCACCTGACACCGTGAGTTTTTGTTTCTCTTGCCATTTTGCTTGGAGTTTTTAACCA
This sequence comes from Pristis pectinata, assembly GCF_009764475.1. Classification (NCBI taxonomy): domain Eukaryota; kingdom Metazoa; phylum Chordata; class Chondrichthyes; order Rhinopristiformes; family Pristidae; genus Pristis; species Pristis pectinata. The sequence goes on from NC_067413.1 coordinate 102,368,318, forward strand.
TAAAGGGGAGGTTGTGTCTAGCGGAGCGGCTATCGCTGGAGTGGTCTTGAGTTAGAGTGGGAATTTTAGATGCTTTGATGAGAAGAGACAGAAGCAAAAGAGCAGAGTTGGGAGTTGAAGTAAGATTTGCAGCGGGACCTTTGCAAAAGCAACAATAAAGAGAAGGCAGCTATAAGTGGAGCGGCCATTGTGTCAGTGGGCCAGAGTTACAGGGGGGAGCTGAGGCTTTGGGGAGAAGAGACGAAGGTGAGGTTCTGGTAAGTTCCTTTCTTTGTTTGATTTGGTGTTCCCTTAAGTGCCAGGACAGAGTAGTAAGAATGGCTCCAGGGCCAGTGGTGTGTTCAGCTTGTGAGATATGAGAGTTCTGGGAGACATCCAGTCTTCCTGATAACTACATCTGCACGGGGTGCATCCAGCTGCAGCTCCTTACAGACTGTGTTAGGGGAACTGGAGCTGCAGCTAGATGACCTTTGGCTTCTATGGGATACTGAGGAGTACATAGATAAGAATGACAGGGAGGCAGTCACTCCGAGACTGCAGGAGGCAGGTAGCTGCGTGACTGTCAGGAGAAGGACGGAGAATAGGCAGGTAGGGCGGAGTACCCCTGTGGCCATTCCCCTCAATAACAGGTAAGCCTCTTTGGATACTGTTGGGGGGGGGGGGGGGGATGACCTACCAGGGGAAAGCCACAGTGACCAGGTCTCTGGCACTGAGCCTGGTCGTGTGGTGCAGAAGGGAAGGGGGGAGAAGAGGAGGGCAGTAGTGATAGGGGATTCCATAGTAAAGGGGGCAGACAGGAGATTCTGTGGATGTGAAAGAGACTCCCGGATGGTATGTTGCCTCCCCGGTGCGAGGGACGTCTCGGATTGGATCCACAGTATTCTGAAGGGAGGAGGGTGAATAGCCAGACGTCGTGGTACATATTGGTACCAATGACAGAGGTAGGAAAAGAGATGAGGTCCTGAAGAGGGAATATAGGGAGTTAGGTCGGAAGCAGAAAAGCAGGACCAAGGGTAGTAATCTCTAGATTGCTGCGTATGCCACGTGCCAGTGAGGGTAAGAATAGGTTGATTTGGAAGATGAACGCATGGCTGAGGAGTTAGTGCAGAGGACAGATTTCAGATTTGTTGATCGTTGGGATCTCTTCTGGGGAAGATACGATCTATACAAAAAGGACGGGTTACACCTGAACTGGAGCAGTCAGTTGGATGGGCTGAAGTGTGTCTACTTTAATGTGAGAGGTATCATGAACAAGGCTGATAAACTTCGAACGTGGGTAAGTACGTGGAACTGTGACGTGTTGGCCATTACAGAGACTTGGCTGTCACAAGGACAAGAATGGTTGTTATATATTCCAGGGTTCAGATGTTTCAAAAGGGACAGGGACGGAGGTAAAAGAGGTGGGGGAGCGGCTTTGCTGATCAGGGACAGTGTCACAGCTGTAGAAAGGGAGGATGTCCTGGAGAAATCATCCACTGAATCAGTGTGGGTGGACGTCAGAAACAGGAAGGGAGCATTCACTCTATTGGGAGTATTCTACAGACACCCCACCTCCCCCCCCCCCCCCAATAGCAGCAGAGACACCGAGAAGCAGATCGGGAAGCAAATTTTGGAGAGGTGCAAAAATAACAGGGTTGTTGTCATGGGTGATTTCTACTTCCCTAATATTGATTGGCACCTCCTAAGTGTAAAGGGGATAGATGGGATGGAGTTTGTTAGGTGTGTACAGGAAGGATTCCTGACACAGTATGTGGACAGGCCGATGAGAGGAGAGGCTATTCTGGACCTGGTACCAAGCAATGAGCATGATCAGGTTTCAGATCTCTCGGTGGGAGAGCATTTTGGAGATAGTGACCATAACTCCTTGACCTTTACCATAGCCTTGGAGAGGGATAGGAGCAGACGATATGGGAAAGTATTTAACTGGGGGAGGGGGAATTATGATGCCATTAGGCACAAACTTGGGAGTGTAAATTGGGAACAGATGTTCTTGGGGAAGTGCACAGCAGAAATGTGGAGGTTGTTTTAGGAATACTTGTATGGGGCTCTAGATAGGTTGTCCCATTGAGGCAGGGTAAGGATGGTAGACTGAAAGAACCATGGTTGACAAGAGATGTAGAATAGGAAGAAAGAAGCTTACCTGAGGTTTAGAAAGCATGGATCAGACAGGGCTCAAGAGAGTTACAAGGTAGCAGGGAGGGAGCTTAAGAATGGATTTAGGAGAGCTAGAAGGGGGCATGAGAAGTGCTTGGCGAGTAGGATCAAGGAAAACCCCAAGGCGTTCTACACATATGTGAAGAATAAGATTATGACTCGAGTGAGGGTAGGATCGATCAGGGCTAAAAGAGGAAACATGTGCCTGGAGTTGGAAGAGGTAGGGGAGGTCCTTAATGAATACTTTGCATCTGTTTTCACCGGAGAGAGAGACCTTGACATTTGTGAGGATGGCGTATGACAGACTGATAAGCTAGGGCATGTCGACGTGAGGAAAGAGGATGCGCTGGAACTATGGAAAAACATTAGGATAGATAAGTCACTGGGGCCGGACAGAATACATCCAAGGTTTTTACGGGAAGCTAGGGAAGAGATTGCTGTGCCTTTGGTGACGAGCTTTGTGTCCTCACGGGCCACAGGGAGTAATGCCAGATGATTGGAGGGTGGCAAATGTTGTTCCTTTGTTTCAGAAAGGAAGGAGGGATAACCCTGGGAATTACAGACCAGTGAGTCTTACTTCAGTGGTGGGCAAATTACTGCAGAAGATTCTTAGAGACAGGATTTATGGGCATTTGGAGAAGCATCGGCTGATCAGGGACAGTCAGAATGGCTTTGTGAGGGGCAGGTTATGCCTCATTAGCCTGATTGAATTCTTTGAGCACGTGACGAAGCACATTGATGAAGGTGGAGCAATGGATGTGGTGTAGATGGATTTTAATAAGGCATTTGATAAGGTTCCTCATGGAAGGCTTATTCAGAAAGTCAGGAGGCATGGGATCCAGGGAAACTTGGCTGTGTGGATTCAGAATTGGCTCGCCCATAGAAGACAGAGAGTGGTGATAGATAGAACATATTCTGCCTGGAGGTCGGTGACCAGTGGTGTTCCGCAGGGATCTGATCTGGGACCCCTGCTCTTTGTGATTTTTATAAATGACTTGGATGAGGATGTGGAAGGGTGCGTTAATAAGTTTGCTGATGAAACAAAGGTTGGCAGTGTTGTGGATAGTGTAGAAGGTTGCTGTAAATTACAACAGGATATTGATAGAATCCAGACCTGGGCTGAGAAGTGGCAGATGGAGTTCAACCCGGATAAGTGTGAAGTGATACACTTCGGGAGATCAAATTCGAAGGCAGAATACAAGGTTAATGGCAGGACTGTTAGCAGTGTGGTGGAACAGAGGGATTTTGGGGTCCACATCCATAGATCCCTCAAGGTTGCCACGCAGGTCAATAGGGTTGTTAAGAAGGTGTATGGAGTGTTGGCCTTCATTAGTCGGGGTATTGAGTTCAAGAGCCGCGAGGTAATGTTGCAGCTCTATAGAACTCTGGTCAGACCACACTTGGAGTATTGTGTTCAGTTCTGGTCGCCTCATTATAGAAAGGACGTGAAAGCTTTAGAGAGGTGCAGAGGAGATTTAACAGGATATTGCCTGGATTGGAGAGCATGTCTTATGAGGATAGGTTGAGCGAGCTGGGGCTTTTCTCTTTAGAGAGGAGGAGGATGAGAGGTGACTTGATAGAGGTGTACAAGATAATAAGAGGCTTAGATCGAGTGGACAGTCAGAGTTTTTCCCAGTGCGACAATAGCTAACATGAGGGGACATAATTTTAAGGTAATTGGAGGAAGGTATAAGGGGTTGTCAGGGGTAAGTTTTTTTTATTTGCACAGAGAGTGGTGGGTGTGTGGAACACACTGCCAGCAGAGGTTGTGGGGGCAGATACATTAGGAACATTTAAGAGACTCTTAGATAGACGCATGAATGATGGAAAAATAGGGGGCTATGTGGGAGGGAAGGGTTAGATAGATCTTAGAGCAGGATAAAAAGTCAGCATAACATTGTGGGCCGAACGGCCTGTACTGTGCTGTAGTGTTCTATGTTCTATTATATGGACTCCTCTAAATTGGATAAACAAAACACAGACTGGGCAATTGCTTTGTGGAACATTAAATTCTGTCCACTGGAGCAACCTTGAAATTCCTGTTGCCTGCTATTTTAATACTCCATCCCAATTCTACTCTGAATTATCTGTCTGTGGCCTCCAGCACTGTTACAATGAGGCCAAACAGAAGCTTGAAGAACAACACCTCATCTTCTGTCTGGGCATACTGCAGCCTTCCAGACTCAATACTGAGTTCTCCAACTTCAGGTAAATCACTTTCTCTCTTGATCAAACTGCCCATTTCTGCTGCAAGTCATCCATTTGTGATATTGAGTCGGTCAGTTTTTCTATCTCCATTAATACGTATAGCCTGACCTGTTGGTTATGACCCACAGCCCTGCTATGAGCAACACATAACAGAGAAAGTGTAAACACCCATTAACCCATTTGGCCTGGCCTTGCCCTATCACACATATTCCCTTTTTCCTATCCATCCACTGCTTTCTCTGCAACTTAAACCAACTTGTTTTTTCTCTCTCTGACAAAGAATCTTTGACCTGAAACTTTGTTTCTCTTCCCTTAGATGCTGCCTGATGTGCTGAGTGTTTCCAACATTTTCTGTTTTATTTCAGATTTTCAGAGTTTGCAGTTTTTGGTTTTCACAGACAAACATATTTGGTAAGAAGAATACCGAGATTACTTATTTCCTGGAAGGTGCAAGTCTAAATGGGGTAAAGGAACAAAGGGATTTCAAAAGTACAAATTAGCCAAGCACTAAAAGTTGCACCATTGGTTAGCAAGACCATAAAAAACAAGCACTGGGATTTACTTCTGCTAAGATAGAAAGCAAAAGTAGTGAGGTTATGTTGAACCTTGGTTAGATTACACAAATTACTGCATCATTTCATAGAAGCAAAAATGAATTGCAGGGAAGATACTAGAAATGCAGGGGTATACATTTTAGGAAATGATGAACACACTGGGTCTCTTTTCCCTTGACAAAAGGTGGCTAAAGGGTGCCCTAAAGGTCTTTAAAATTATGCTGAGTTTAGAAAGAGTAGTTATAGAGGGATACTTGCACTGATGGGGAAGAGCACAACTGAAAGTCTTCACTATAAGGTAGTTACTGAGAAGTCTAAAAGGGAATTCAGAATAAAGTTATTTAACTAGAGTAGTGAGAATGTGGAGTTTGTTACTACCACAGGGAGTAGTTAAAATAGATCGTACTTATGGAGAAGCTGGGCAGCCATACAAGAGAAAAGGAAATAGGTCACACTGATAGATTCAGATAAGGAAATGTGGGAGGAGACTTATTGGACCATAAACAAGAGAACATAGAACATTACAGCGTAGTACAGGCCCTTCAGCCCACAATGTTGTGCCGACATTTTATCCTGCTCTAAGATCTATCTAACCCTTCCCTCCCACATAGCCCTCCACTTCTCTTTCATTCATGTGTCTATCTAAGAGTCTCTTAAATGTCCCTAATGTATCTGCCCCACAACCTGTGCCGGCAGTGCATTCCACACACCGACCACTCTTTGTGTAAAAAACTTAACCCTGACATCCCCCCTGTACCTTCCTCCAATCACCTTAAAATTATGTCCCCTCGTTTTAGCCATTTTCGCCCTGGGAAAAAGTCTAGACTGATTGGATTGCATGGCCTGCCTCTGTACCCTATATTGATAGATTCTTATTTATTTAGAAATATATTGACAGATTTTTGTATATTAAAGGAATCAAAAGTTATGGGATTAACGCAGAGAAGTGCCACTGAGTTAAAATTCAGCCATGACCTTATTGCGTGGCAGGGCAGGAATGAGAAGCTGCATGGCTTTCTCCTCGGTCTGTTACATTCTTATATGCTTCATCATTCTATGCGAGAATCAATTTTACAAAATTATAGAGAGATTCTTTAATTGTATACACTTAAGAAAAATTATCAATTAAATGACTGCCAAAAAAACAGCAAACTGTTGAACTAGTCTGTATAGCCCTTCATCATTCTTAATTTATCAAATCCATAAACAGTACATGTCATATATTGTATGGTGCGAGCAGCAAAACACAATTAACTTGTAGAAATACAGAAGAACACTGTGGGAAATGTAACTGATTGATTTTAGTTCAAAACACAGAAGCTGTAGTGTTCTGCTGGCAACCCAATGGTGTATCAAGGTTACCTAATTTTGCTCCATCTTTCTTTAAAACCAACACTACATTTGAGTAGATTTATTTCACGATTAGCCACTATATTTTGCTTGCAGCATGTTAACACATAAACCAAATAACATTCGAAGCATGACACTTACATCAATAACTGCATCACTCAAGTGTTTCTGCTGTCGAAAAAGGATATTTGTTGCCCCAGCAACAAATCCACGCACAGTGACATCAGAGAGAAGATGATGCTGCTGCAAAGCCATATATGGTAAACAAAGGTAACCCTGTAAGAAAAATATTAGTCTAAGTAATTTTCAAATGTAGATCGTAATGGCAATGGAAAACACAAAAAGTATAGTTCTCCAATCTGCAAACAATATGTCCATGACTAAAGAGAGAAATCTGAAGAATTAGCAATCTGTAGTTTGAAAAACTCCCCTCCCTCACATGACTTCCTGAAAAAATTATGACCAGTTTTGTTCAATTTGTGAATTAAGTTAATTTAACCAAAAGTATGCTATTTGGTTATATCTTATATTCTTACTGCAATTCCAAAACTATCAGGAAAGCCAAACAAGCAGGAAAATCGACATTTAAAATTGTTAAGTATTTTGAGTCAAAGTTTCATGAACATCCAACTTTTGAAAATGAAGCCTGTAACTTAAACTGCTGTTTCAAACAACTTCAGTGCAGGATTAGTTTAACAGTTAAACAATGAAATCAATGAAAGTAGTCTCCATGACAGTTGTTCTTCTCTCCACATTTTTGGTTTGTCATGTGAATGGCATGTACCAGCCGAACTGCAATGTGCCCTCCCTTTTGTGTGTTTTGTCACTTTGACTCCATCTGCCGATCAACCCCTACTCACCTGGATACAACTATCGATTGCCAGCTCTTGCCCCATTCCTCCCCTTCAGCTCTTTATGCTGGCTATCTCCCCTCTACTCTTTCAGGCCAGATGAAGGGTCTTGACCCGAAACATTGACTGTCTATTTCCCTCCACAGATGCTGCATGACCCCACTGCCCGTTTTTGTTTGTTCTAGATTGATTTGATTCATTTTATCATTGAGTTCACAAGATCCAAAATACCTTACCTGAAAAGATGTCGGAAGTCCTTTTCATTCTATCAAAATTTCTCATCAAGTTACCTCTTAGCCTCACCTGAACACAGTCCTGATTTTTCCAATGCCGTCTTCCAACTAAAGTCACTTATTCTTGGCCATAACCTGGTAAGTCTACTCTGTACCCTGTCTGACATTTTACAATACCTTAGCAAAAAATGCACAAAGGATTAAGATACATCACTGAGATGGCACTGAATACTTTTGATTTCTTTTTTTACTTAAATCACACTTTTCAAATATAGATTTACGAAAACTATCCACCACAATCTTGAGGTAAAAAAGAACAGTTTGGCCTTTACTGCTGCCTAATATAAAGATCATAGCACAAGTCTTTCTAGGGCAATTCAAGTCAAAATTATATTAGAATATTTACAAAAGTTACCTTTGTAAAGATAGCTAAGGGCATTCCATACTGGTCTTCCTCGAGACCAGATATTAGACCTGGTGCTATCACTGTCTCAACTGTATTTGCCTGTGGTTGCACAGTGATTGGCAAAGACTGCGAAACCAAGGAACCTGAGGTAAACACTTCTTTTTGGTTATTCTTTTCATTCAATGCCTCTTCCTTTGTCCCATTGTCTGCGTCAAGAATGCTTGTGTCCAAAGTTTCCCAATCGCTTTCAGATGAGTTGGGTGAAGTGTGTGGTGGAGGTCGTAATTGCAGCTGCAGTCTATCATCTACCTGCTCAGACCTTTGTACATCTGAAAAAGTTACCGCCTTTGCTGGAATATTTGTCTGATGATCTCCTGCTGGATATTTTCCCTCTACACTGAATTCTGAAGTAACTCTTGCAACATCTGACACAGAAATAGAAACATATTCTTCAGTATTTAAACCATGTTCCTGGAAAACAACATCCTCTGATGTGCTCTTGCGTGGTTTGTATTGTGATGAATCTGCTAAACCATGTTCGACCATTCCTAAAGGAATCATAAAATAAAAGCAAAGATTGTAAATTAAACACAGAGTTCAACCTTCACATACAAAAGAATGAGCCAATAACCCAAAAGTTGGGGGAAGAACAATTGCATCCAATGCTCCATAGGAGTATGATCCTAATGAAACAATATAGATGCATAACTCGCTTTTTTTTTAAAAAAGCAAAACACAAAATCAAACCAAATACAAAATCGGGAGCTCCAAATGCATCCTGATCAGAGAAAATCAGCAGTAGGTTTTGAACATGAAAGATGATCCATTTTAAGAGGACAACTTCTCAATGGTGAGTAATTTAACAATTTCTCTCATTCATTTAGATTCAATGATAGCACTCTTGCCACAGGGTAAGAAAGTCATAAACTCTAATCTACACACATTTTCGTGCTGTTTTCAGGAACTGCTGCAATGCTAGATGTGCTGTCATTCGGCTGACATCAAACCAAGATTCTGACTACCTCTAAAGTAAGCTAAAAAGATTCCATGCCAGAATACAGAGGCAGGGAACTCTCCCATTCCCTCAGCCAACATCACTTAAAATTAACCCTCCTTACTGGTTGTGGGATTTTCTGCATGGAAATTGGCTACTGTATTTCTCCCAGTAAAACTGCATTTACATTGCAAAAGTATTTTGCTTTGGGATATCCAAGTGTGTTTAAATATGTAGTTTACTGATAATGGAAATGCGTTGATGCCGACCTGGAAATAGTGACAGTACAGTCATCAAGGTTCCAACCAGACGATTCACTGGTGACAAATAAAACAGAACCTGCAAAGACAGCAGCTGTTTTACCATCTCAATCAAAACAGGTAACAAACTTAAAACCATGATCAGTCTTTAAAAAAAATGCAATTATTTATGCTTTCCAGCAGATATTAGAAATTGAAAACCAGCAACTCCCATCCCCAGATGAAAAAAATCAGTAAGTTTCAGGTAGAGTAAATGTTACAGGAAAAATGGACTACTCCCAACCCAAAAGTAAACAATAATCAAAAAGCAATAGAACTGCAAATGGTGGAAGTCTTAAATAAAAAACAGGAATACTGGAAGTACTCAGCAGATCTTTGATTCAGGAGGATACTAAACTGAAACTTTAATTCTTCCATTTGCCAGAGATGGCTTCCAACCTAGCATTCTGCTTTTATGACAAAAATAAAACAATTCAAAATTGTAACTACTTAGATAATATCAAACCCATTCAAAATCAAACATTTATCCAGTTGCAAAACTCTGAATGTCGATAGTGTTATGGCACAGAAACAGGCCCTTTGGTGCAGAGCGTCCATGCACCAGGACAAACTAACAGTCATATGGAGAATGTGGAAACTCCACACAGACGGCATTCACATTATAAAGACACATTCATAAGACACTTATGTTAGACTATTGTTTATTGACTATAGCTCTGCCTTCAATACAATAATACCAAGCAAGCTTGTCACCAAACTCCGAAACCTAGGACTCAACACCTCCCTCTGTAACTGGATTCTTGACTTTCTAACAAACAGACCGCAATCAGTGAGGAGAGGCAGCAATTCCTCTGGCACGATTATTCTCAACACTGGTGCACCTCAAGGCTGCGTCCTCAGCCGTCTGCTCTACTCCCTATACACTCATGACAGCGTGGCCAGATTCTGTTCTAACTCCATCTACAAGTTTGCAGATGATACCACCGTTGTAGGTCGTATCTCAAACAGTGACGAATCGGAGTACGGGAAGGAGATAGAGAGCTTAGTGGAATGGTGTCATGACAACAACCTTTCCCTCAATGTCAACAAAACTAAAGAGCTGGTCATTGACTTCAGGAAAGGGGGCGGTGTGCATGCACCTGTCTACATCAATGGTGCTGAGGTCGAGAGGGTTGACAGCTTCAAGTTCCTGGGAGTGAACATCACCAACAACCTGTCCTGGACAAACCACGTGGATGCCATGGCCAAGAAAGCTCACCAGCGCCTCTACTTCCTCAGGAGGCTAAAGAAATTTGGTTTGTCCCCTTTGACTCTCACCAACTTTTACCGATGCACCATAGAAAGCATCCTATCAGAATGTATCACGGTTTGGTATGGCAACTGCTCTGCCCAAGACCGCAAGAAGCTGCAGAGAGTTGTGGACACAGCCCAGCGCATTACAGACACCAGTCTCCCCTCCTTGGACTCTGTCTTTACCCCTCGTTGTCTTGGTGTAGCAGCCAGCATAATCAAAGACCCCACCCACCCGGGACATTCTCTCTTCTCTATTCTTCCATCGGGTAGAAGATACAGGAGCCTGAGGGCACGTACCACCAGACTTAAGGACAGTTTCTACCCCACAGTGATGACTATTGAACAGTTCCCTTATACAATGAGATGGACTATGACCTATGACCTCACGATCTACCTTGTTGTGACCTTGTACCTTATTGCACTGCACTTTCTCTGTAGCTGTGACACTTTACTCTGTACTGTTATTGTTTTTTTTTACCTGTACTACATCAATGCACTCTGTACTAACTTGATGTAACTGCACTGTGTAATGAATTGACCTGTATGATTGGTTTGTAAGACAAGTTTTTCACTGTACCTCGGTACAAGTGACAATAATAAACCAATACCAATTCTAGGTCAGAATCAAACTTGGGTCTCTGAAGCTGTGAGACAGTAGCACAAATCACTGAACAACAGTAAAATCACAGATCGCTACATTGTTTTAAATGGAAAATAGTTAAAAAAAAGCACCAGCAGAGATATATGCATTCAGAGAACATTTAGTTCAAACATATAGAACACAGAAACATGGAAAAAGTAAAGGATAGGAACAGGCCCCTCAGCCCAGAATGTCTGTATTGATCATGGTGCCAAATTAAATTAATCCCATTGGCCTGCACATGCTCAATATCCCTCTGTGCCCTGCCTGTTAAATGCTTCTTAAAAAACAGCAAGTATCTGCTTCTACCACTTTCCCTGGCAGCCTGTTCCAGGCACCTACATGCTCTGTGTAAAAAAAAACCTACCGCACAGATCTCCTTTAAGCTTTCCTGCTCTCACGTTAAACTGATGCCCTCTAATATATGACATTTCTAACTTGGGAAAAAGACTATCTACCCTCTCTATGCCTCTCATAATTTTAAATACTATCAGGTCGCCCCTCAGCCTCTGACCTTCCAGAGGAAACAACCCAAGTTTGTCCAACCTCCAATTGGTATTGAACTACTAGACTCCAATTCAGGCAACATCCCAGTGAACCTGTTCTGCACCCTCTCCAAAGCCTCCACATGCTTCCTAAACTGTGGCAACCAGAACTGCACACATTTTTGCAAATGTAGCCTAACCAAAACGTTATACAACTGCAACATGACTTCCCAACTTTCATTCCCAATAGCCTGACTGATGAAGGCAAGCATGCCATAAACCTTTGTTACTATGCTATCCACTTGTGTTGCCACTTTCAGGGTAATATGGACTTGTACCCCTAGATCCCTGTGTACATCAATACTCAAAAAGTTCCTACCATTTACTAAAAACTTTCCTCTTGCGTTTGACCTCCCAAAATGCAACACCTCACAGTTGTCCGGATTAGACTACGTCTGTAATTTCTCTGTCCAAATTTCCAACTGATCTATATCCTCCCATATCCTTTGACAATCTTCCTCATAATCCACAATTCCACCAATTTTCATGTAATTTGCAAACCTGTTAATCAGACCACCTGCATTTTCATTGAAATCATTAATATATATTACTCGCAACATAGGTCCCGGCACTGATCCTTGCAGGACACAAATGATCACAGACCTCCAGTCAGAGAAACACCCCTCTACCACTACCCTGTCTTCTATGACTAGGCCAATTTCGGATCCAGTTTACCAACTCACCATGGATCCCAGGTGGCAAGGTAGGCTAATCTGCAAGGTTAGATCATAGGGAATCCAGGGTGAGCTAGTCAACTGGATACAATGTTGGCATAATGGAAGGAGTCAGAGGGTGGTAGTGGAGGGTTGTTATTTAGATTGGAGGCCTGTGACCAGTGGTGTGCCACAGGGATCGGTGTTGGGTCCATTAATTTTTTTTCATCATCTATATTAACAACTTGGATGACAATGTTGACCAGAACTTGGTCTTACACACATACACAAATGAATGGTCTGGTCTGATGGGCAGGAAAATTGAATTTAATACAAGTGTGAAGGAGTGACTTTGGGGAGGTGCAACAAAGAAATATGTATCAAATGATGAAAAGGAACAGAGAGGCATTGAAGTATCTGCCCACACATCCTTTAAGATTGGTGAATTGATAAATAACATGGCTAAAAATACCATTTGAGCAACTTGCCTTTGTTAGCCAAGGCATAGAATATATAAGCAGGGAGGTTTTTCAAGAATCGTATACAACATTAGTGAGGCTACAACTTGAGGACTGTATCAGCTCTGATGACGTCACAGAAAAGATGTGATTTTTCATGGGTGACAGTGCAGAGGATATTTAGGAAGAGGTTGCCAGAATTGGAAAAAATTAGTTATGAAGAAAGGAGCTAAAGGTTGTTTTATTTGGAATAGGGGAGGCTGAGGGAAAACTTAACAGCTCTGTAAAATCACCCTATTTTTATTTGAATGAGTTTTCTGATGAACAGCCAAGGAATGGCAGATGGAATTTGACTCAGACAAGTGAAAGGCATTACATTTTGGTCAATTAAACCAGGGCAGGACTTACACAGTAAATAACACGGCCCTGGAGAGTGTTGGAGAACAGAGAAACCTTGGGGTACAGGTGACACAAGTAGACAGGGTGATGACGAATGCATTTGGCATGCTTGCCTCTATTGGGCAGGGCTTTGAATACAAGAATTCGATATCATGTTACCACTGTACGAATCGTTAGTGAGACCACACTTAGAATATTGTGTGCAGATCCGGTCACCCAGTGATAGGAAGGACGTCATTAAGATGGAAAGGATGCAGAAAAGATTCACGAGGCTGTTATCATGACTGGAGGGCTTAAGTTATCAGGAGAGGCTGGATAGGATGGGACCTTTTTCCCTGGAGTACATACAATCATAAGGGTCATAGAAAAGGTGGATGGTCACAGTCTTTATCCCAGGACAGGGGAGTCTAAAACTAGAGGGACACAAGAAATTCTGCAGATGCTGGAATCTGGAGCAATACACAACAAGTGCTGGAGTAACGCAGGTCAGGCAGCATCAGTGGAGGGAAGTAAACAGTTGACGTTTTGGGCAGAGACCCTTCATCAGGACTGGAAAGGAAGAGGGCAGAAGCCAGAAATAAGAAGCTGGGGGAGGGGGAGGAGCACACAGAAGGGAGGAGCAAACTAGCGGGCACAGATTTAAGCTTGGAGGGGAAAGACTTCAAAGCAACTCGAGGGAAATTTTTTCCACACAGAGGGTGGTGCATATGTGGAATGAGGTGCCAGAGTGGAGTACAATTACATTGTTTAAAAGATATTTGGACAGTTCCATAGATAGAGAAGGTCGAGAGGGATACGAGTCAAAGACAGGAAAATGGGACAAGCTCAGGTAGACACCTTGGTCAGCACGGATGAATTGGGCTGAAGGACCCATTTCTGTTCTGTATAACTCAATGACTCTTACAGTGCCAGAAACACTCAGTAGACCAGGCAGCACCTTCTCACAGATGCTGTCCGGTCTACTGAGTGCTTCCAGCATTTTCAGCTCATGCTTAGATTTTCAACATGTGCAGTACCTTGATTTTCACAAAAAAAAGCTAATAGTTACTAACAGCCTTGCATCTGTTCAGATTACTAGCAAGCAAGAAACAGCTGATAATGGCCTCCTTATTAAGATTCAGGAAATTATGACATGATTTGACTAAGATAAGATATTTTTATTAGTCACATGTACATTGAAACACACAGTGAAATGCATCTTTTGCGTAGAGTGTTCTGGGGGCAGCCCACAAGTGTCACCACGCTTCCGGCGCCAACATAGCATGCCCACAACTTCCTAACCTGTACGTCTTTGGAATGTGGGAGGAAACCGGAGCACCCGGAGGAAACCCACGCAGACACACAGGGAGAACGTACAAACTCCTTACAGACAGCAGCCGGAATTGAACCCGGGTCGCTGGCACTGTAAAGCGTTACACTAACCGCTACACTACCGTGCCTGCTTTGCTTTGTCATTTTTAAAGTCTTTGTTACTCCTGAAGTCTCAATAACAGTCTGGGTTTTCAGTCCAATCAGCATCATTGATTTTAAAGGTACAGTGGTAGGGCAACAGGTGGGATGGAGTAGCCCTGAGAGTCTTTACATTGACTCCAGACCTCACAAAATCTTCTGGCATCAGGTCAAACATAAGCTTCCCTAATTAGTACCTTACATCCTCCCTCAGCAAATGAATCAATGCTCCTCCATGTTGAATAACATTTCAAAGAAGCACCAAATGTACTCTGGGTGAGGAGCTTCAATGTTCATCACCAAGGGTGGCTTTGTAGCACTAGTACTGACCAAGCTGGTTGAGTCCTTTAAGTACACAGTGATCAAGACTGGGTCTGTTACAGGAAGTGAGTGAACTAACACAAGGGATAAACCTGTGTGGCCTTGCCTTCACCAACTTACATGTGGCAGATGCATATGTCCATGAAAGCACAGGAAGGAGTGATCACTGCACAGTCCTTGTGGAATAAAGCCCACCTTCAAACCAAAGGCATCCTCTACTGTGTGGCACAACAACCGTGCTAAATGGGATAGTGTCCAAACAGATCTGGCTGCTCAAAACTGGGCAAACGTGAAGTGCTATCAGCAGCAGCAGCAATGTACACTACGCAATGTAACTTCATGGCCTGGCATATCCTTCATTCTACCAGTACCATCAATGCAGAGGATCAAACCAGGCACAATATGAAGTAGAGAAGGGCATGTCTGAAGCAGCACAAGGTGTACGTAAAAATGAAGTGCCCATCTGGGATAACTGATTCCACAACACTCAAAGCTCCATATTCCAGTCACGTGAAGCCATGAATGGTGATGGACAATTAAACAGCCAATAAGAGGAAGTGATTCCCGATCCCCACCTTCAGTAGTGGAGGTTCCAATATGCCAAATGCTAAAGGCAAGGCCAAAGCATTCACAACCATATCTACCACAAGTACCCAGCGCAGGATCTATCTCAGCTTTCTCTTGCTATCCTCCCCTTCAAAGAAGCCAGCCTTCAACCAATCCCATTCACTGCACATGAAAGCAAGAAATGGCTAAGAGCACAAGATACAGCGAAGGGTATGTGATCAGACAACATCCCAGCTACAGAACCGAAGTCTGGCACCGTGAACTAGTCAAGCTGATCTGGTAAAGTTACAACACTGGCAATAACTCCACAGTGTGGAAACTTACCATGTGCTGCTCACAAAAAGCAAAAAAGACAATCTGGCTTTTACCATCCAACCTACTTGCACACAATCACCAGCAAATCATGGAAGATGTTGTCAGAAAAGCTATCAAGTGCCAGTTGTTCTCTGGTAATTTGATCATCAATGCCCCACTTTTAGTTTTGCTTGGGGCACCAGCTCCAGACAGCATCATAGGCTTGGTCCAAGCATGGAATGCAGAGCTGAATTGCAGAAGCAAAGGGAAAATGACTTGCCTTGAAACTGAGGCATCATTGAGTATTAAAGAGAAGGCATTTCAATAGTTGGAGTCATATCTCACAAGGAAAGATGGCTGTGTTATTGGACATCAACCATATCCGTTTCAGGACATCACTGTAACATTCGGTCAGAAGTAGGAATATTGACTGATTTTACAATATTAAATTCCATTTGCAATTGCTTAGTAAATGAAATGGTCCATATCTGCATTCAGCCAAACCTAGACAATGTTCCGGCATGACCTGAGGAGTAAGACTGGTGCAAAATAAGTACAAGACAATGACCATCTCCAATAAGAAAGAATTCTAACCACCTATCCTTAATATTCAACAGCAACTTCATTGCCAAGTTCCCAATGATCAATATCCTGGGGTGATGAGTTTAGAAATGTGCAAGACAAATATGATGGCAACAAGAGCAGGTCAGAAGCCGGATATCCTTTGGCAAATTACTCACCTCCTGAAACCCCAAAGCCTGTCCACCATCTACAAGGCACAAGTCAGAAGCATGAAGGAATACACTCTGATAGCCTGGAGAATTTAAATTCAAGTAATTAAATAATTATGGATCTCAACAGTCTTAGTAACAGTAAATATGAAAATGCTGCATTGAAATTAAGACTCTGGTTTACGTGCGCCTTTCTGAGAAGGGAATCTGTCATCTCTACCTGGTCTGGCCTTTGCATGACACCAGACCAATCAATGTCAATGAGACTTAATTGCCTTCTCTGTTCAAGGGAGGTTAGATATGGACAATAAGTGCTGGCATTGTTAGTGATGTCCACATACTATGAATGAATAAAGAAAAATTAACCACACAAAACACTCAATCCATCAATTACCAACGCACCGCGGCTGCAGTGTGCCCCATCGACAAAATGGAATGTAGTTACTTGCCCAGGCTACTCCAGCAGCAAATACTGAACCCACAACCTCCACAAACAAGGATGAGGTCAGCAAGTGCATGGGAATATCACCTGCTCCATCATTCATCAACATCATGGTTAAATTTCCACCTCAATTCCTTTTACTTGCACTATTCCCATGTCCCTTGATTCTCTTTATCAATTTTTATTTTCAATGCATTCAATGTTTGGAGGCAAAGGATGTGGGTGAGGTTCTGAATGAGTATTTCTCTTCAGTATTTACCCCGGAAAAGGACATGCAGGATGCAGAAAATGGAACTGAGGGCGAAAACATGTTAAGGCATTTAGAAGTCAAGGAGGAGGTAGTGTCAGGTCTCCTGAACAGTATTAGGCATTCAGATATCAAGAAGGTGCTGGTGTTGGGTCTCTTGAAGAACATTAAGGTGCATGTCCCCAGAGCCTGATGGGATCTGTCCCTAGTTATTCAAAGAGGTAAGAGAGGAGATTGCAGGGGCCTTTGTATCCTCTTTTGTCACAGGCAAGGTCCCAAACGACTGGAGAATAGCCAATGTTGTTCCTCTGGGCAAGAGACAAACCAGGAAATTAAAGGCTAGTGAGCCTTACATAAGTGGTAGGAAAAATATTGGAGTTGATTCTAAGTGATAGGATCTACCCGCATCTGGAAAAGCAGAGGGTTATTAAGGATCGTCATCATGGCTTTGTGCAGGGAAGGTCATATCTTACAAACTGTAAATTTAAGTTTTTTCAGAAGCAGATGAAATGATTGATGAGGGTAGGATGGTGGATGTTGTAAACATGGACTTTAGTACAGCTTTCGACAAGGTCTGTCATTTTCTGATCCAGAAAATTAGGGCACATGAGATCCATGGAGACTTGGTAGCTTTGGTCCAAAATTGGCTTGTCCATGGAAGTCAAAGAGTAGTGGTGGAGAGGCGTTATTCTGACTGGAGCTCTGTGGCCAGTGGTATTCTGCAGGGATCAGCGCTGGGACCTCTTGTTTGTGATATATATGATTTGGACAAAAGCGCAGGTGGATTGATTAGTAAGTTTGCAGACAATGCAAAAATTGGCAAAGTTGTGAATAGTGAGGAAGATTGTCAAAGGATTTAGCAAGATATAGACCAGATCAGAAATGTGGGCAGAGAAATGGCAGATGGAGTTTAATCCGAACAAGTGTAAAATGCTGCACTTTGGGATGTCAAATGGAAGAGAAAAGTATACAATAAATGGCAGAATCCTTAGGAGCACAGATGTACAGATGGATCTTGGGGTTCAAATCCATAACTCCCTGAAAGCAGCAACACAAGTAGATAGAGTGGTAAAGACGGCGTACATCATGGTTGCCTTCATCGGTCATAAAAGCCAGGAAATCATGTTTCAGCAGTATAAAACTTTAGTTAGGCCACATTTAGAATACTGATGCAGTTCTGGTTGCCACATTACAGGAAGGATGTGGAGGCTTTGGAGATTCACCAGGATGTTGCCTGGATTAGAGGGGTTTAGCTATAAAGGAAAGGTTGGACAAACTTGAATTGTTATCTCTGGAGTGTCAGACGGTGAGGGGGCGACCTTACAGTCTTTTTCCAAGGGTGGGAATGTCAAATACCAGAGAGCATAGCTTTAAGGTGAGAAGGGGAAAGTTTAAAGGAGATTTGAGGAAAGTGTTTTCTTTTTTAAAAAACACGGAGTGGTAAGTGCCTGAATCGCGCTGCCAGGGGAGGTGGTGGAAGCAGGTACAATATCAACATTTAAGAAGCAGAGAATCAAGTGAAATCAGTCATCTGCAGACAGATAGGAGTAGTTTGGACTACCACCATGGTCAGCACAGACATTGTGGGCCAAAGGGCCTGTTCCTGTGCTATACTGTTCTATGTTTTATGTACTTGGAGCCCTGCCTCAACTCTTCCTCTGATGCATGGAAACTCTATTAGTGCTGCTACTTGCACTCATGGAAGACTCAAAATTTTAATGAGGTTTATTACCCCAATTTTCTTCCTGCTCTAACTTGTACATTGTCCATCTCTGACTCTTTCCTTTTCTTTCTGGCCCTCTCTGTCTGCATCTCAGGGGATAGGTTAGCAACCAACATCTATTACTATCCCACAGACTCCCACAGCAATCTTTCTCTCACTTTGCCATCTTCATTAATTTCTCTTCCTCTATCTTTGTTATGTCTGCTCTGATGGCATGGCCTTCCACACAAGTTTCTCTGAGATGTCTTACTCTTTCTTAACAGTGTCTTCATCTCCACGTAATTTTGACAGAGCCCTCAACTTCATCACATGCATTTTCCCTCTTCTCCTCCCAAAGGATAGGATTCCCCACCAGTGACCTCATATAGCAGATCATCCTTTGCAATTTTTGCCAACTACAAAAAATTCCACCACCAGATACATCTTCCACTCCCCTTTCAGCATTTGCAGGAGATTGTTCCCTTTGCGATTACCTGTGCCGCTCTATCAGCACCAACCACTCCCCCTCCAATCAGCACTTTTCCATGCAACCATAGGAGATGCAGCGCTATTCCTTTTACCCATTCCCACCTTCCAGGGACCCAAGTAGACCTTCCAGGAGAAGCAACAATTCACTTGCACTTCTTCTAGTGCTGTGCATTGCATTCAGTGATCATGACGTGGTCTTCTCTATAGTGAAAAAAACAAATACAGCTTGGCGATGGCTTTGCAGAACACTTTCATTCAGTCACAGTTGCAACACTGAACTTCCAAATGCAGTCACTTTAATTCTCCATCTCACTCCCAGTCGGACCTGTCTGTCTGTGGTGTCCTATATTATTCCAGTGAGGCCCAGCATAAGTTTGAGGAACAGCATCTCAGCTTCTATTTGGGTATATTGTTGAATTTCATATCGAGTCCCAAAGGGTAGAATTACAAGCAACCAGCTTCTTCTGTTTGTATCAAAACTAGTCAGTTCTTCTGTAAGCTTATCTATAATGTAAAATCTGTTTTTTTTTTCTCAGACACTAACCGATCTGCTTGGTATTTCTATTTGGTTTCTGATGTCAGCAATAGCTCCGAACTGTATTTCGTAGCTTTTATTTACCTCTGTTTGTTTTCCCTCTGTAACTGTCCCTACTAATCCATCAAATAGATGTCCACATTGAGTGGAGTCAGCTCAGCATTCTGGTCTCATCCTGTCACAGATATTCTCTTTATCCTGTCCATCCAGGCCCAACCCTCCCTGAAACTTAAATCTGATCTGCTCTGTCACATTCACAAGTTCTGATGAATGGTCTTCAACCTGAAATGTTAGCTCCATCTCTGTCCTGTTTCTCTATCTGCATATGCAGCAAACCTGCTGCATGTTTACCGCATTTCCTGTTTTTATTTTAGATTTCCAGTACCTGCAGTTTTTTTTGATTATCAAACATATGAACACTCCTACACGCACAAGTATTCTGAATGCAAGAGAAAAATTGATGGGAATCAATAACTTAAGCTTACCAAGATTACTTACTTTTTTCTCTAAAAGAATCAATTTGAAGAGAATTATTATCTGCAAAAAAAAAAGCCTCAAATGAGCGTTCTTTAAGCAATCTACAGGGAATAACAATTAGATAGTGAATTTTCAACAGACAATTGAGTACAAAAATTGCATTAATATAGTACTTTTAACATAGGAAAACATTCCATCACCTTTTCTGGAAGTGTACACAGAACAGTACAGCACAGGAACAGGCCCACCAACAGACTGAAATCAGTGATGATAGGTAGCAACACCACCAGCATGATTATACTCAACACTGGTGCCCCACAAGGCTGCGTTCTCAGCCCTCTACTCTACTCCCTATATACTCACCCTCTACTCTACTCCCTATATACTCATGACTGCGTGGCCAGATTCTGCACTAACTCCATTTACAAGTTTGCAGATGATACCACCATAGTAGGCCGGTATCTCAAATAACGATGAGTCGGAGTACAGGAAGGAGATAGAGAGCTTAGTGACATGGTGTCATGACAACAACCCTTCCCTCAATGGCAGAAAAACAAAAGAGCTGGTCATTGACTTTAGGAAAGGGGGCAGTGTACATGCACCTGTCAATATCAACAGTGCTGAGGTCAAGAGGGTTGAGAGCTTTAAGTTCCCAGGACTGAATATCACCAATAGTCTGACCTGCTCCAACCACATAGACACCACGGCCAAGAAAGCTCACCAGCACCTCTACTTCCTCAGGAGGCTAAAGAAATTTAGCATGTCCCCTTTGACACTCACCAACTTTTAATAATGCACCATAGAAAGCATCCTATCTGGATGCATCACTGCTTGATATGGCAACTGCTCTGCCCAGGACTGCAAGAAACTGCAGAGAGATGTGGACACAGCCGAGCACATCACGGAAACCAGCCTCCCCTCCATGGACTCTGTCCATAGCTCTTGTTGCCTTGGTGAAGCAGCCAGCATAATCAAAGACTCCCGGGTCATTCTCTCTTCTCCCCTCTCCCATCAGGCAAAAGATACAGGAGTCTGAGGGCACATACCACCAGGTTGAAGGTGATAAGACTATTGAACGGTTCCCTGATACGATGAGATGGACTCTTGACTTCACAATCTACATTGTTATGACCTTGCACCTTATTGTCTACCTGCACTGCACTTCCCTGTAGCTGTGACACTTTATTCTGTATTCTGTTATTGTTTTTCCCCTGTACTACCTCAATGCACTGTGTAATGAATTGATCTGTATGAACGGGATGGAAGACAAGTTTTTCACTGTACCTCGGTACAATTGACAATAATAAACCAATACCCTTATTCCCACAATGTCTGTGCTGACCATGATGCAAATTAAACTGAACCTACCTGTCTGCACAAGATCCATATTGCTCCATTCCCTGCGTGCTCATGCACCTGTCTAAATGCCTCTTAAATACCAGTATCATGTCTGCTTCCACCACCACCCCTGGCAGTACATTCCACACATCTCCTTTAAATTTTCCCCCTCTCATCTTAAAGGTATGTCTGCTAAAACTGCCATTTCAATCCTGGGAAAAAGACTATCTACCCTATCAATGCCTCTCATCATTTTATGAACCTTGATCAAGTCTTCCATCAGCCTCCAACGCTACAGAGAAAATAATCCAAGTTTTCTGATCTCTCGTTATGGTTAATACTCTGTAATCCAGGCAGCGTGCTGGTGAACCTCTTCTGCACTCTCTCCAAAACCTTCCTGTAATGGGGTGACCAGAACTGCGCACAATACTCCAAGTGCGGTTTAACCAGTGTTTTATACAGCTGCACCATGACTTCCTGACTCCTATACTCAATGCCTTAACCAACGAAAGCAAGCTTACACCTTCTTTACCATCCTATCTACTGGTGTTGCCAATTTCAGGGTGCTATGGACTTGGATCCCAAGATCTCTCTGTACATCAATATTCTGAAGGCCATTTACTGCATACTATCCCCTTACATTTGACCTCCCAAAGTGCAACACCTCACAGTTGCCTGGATTAAACTTTCTCTACCCATACCTGCAATTGATCTATATCCCACTGTATCCTTTGGCAAACTTCACCAATTTTTGTGTTGTCTGTAAACTTACTATTCAGCCCATCTACATTTTCATCCAAGTCATTTACATACATATCACGAACACTAATCCTTGCGGAACACCACTGGACATGACCTCCAGTCAGAATAATGTACAATTTGAAAAAGGTCATCAAATTAAAGGAGTTAAGACAAAAAGGATAGGTTTTAGGAGCATTGTAAAGGGGAATTGTTTTGGGTGAGGTGAAATTTTGAGAGCAGCTTCAACAAAAAGAAAGGCATGATAAAGCAAAAACTAAACAAGCAATGTCACAGATAGGACAAAAGGGCAAGCAGAAGGGATCGAGGAAATGAGGCCAGCAGAGTCCAGCCAGGATCACATTGAATGGCACAGCAAGCTTGAAGAGCATGGTGCCCTACTCCTGCTCCAATTTTCTTCCTTTCTTGTGATTACAACTGAAGTACATGAGATTTCGGTATTTATGTTTATAAACTCTAATTGGAAAACCACTGAGATATCTTTATTAGTCACATGTACATCAAAACACAAAATGAAATGTGCCTTTTGCATAGAGTGCTCTGGGGGCAGCCCGCAAGTGTTGCCATGCTTCCGGCGCCAACAGAGCAGGCCCACAACTTCCTAAGCTGTATGTCTTTGGAATGTGGGAGGAAACCAGAACACCTGGAGGAAAACCACGCAGTCATAGGGAGAACGTACAAACTCCTTACAGTCAATGGCCGGAATTGAACCTGGGTCGTTGGCACTGTAATAGTTTTACGCTAACCACTACACTACCGTGCAAAGACACATGGAAACAGGAGGGGTGAAAACCTTTGGACATGCTTAAGTTCAAGGAAGGAACAATTAAATATCAATTAAGTAACAATTAAAAATCTATAAGCACTTGGAGAAACATGGACTGATTAGGGACAGACAGCATGGTTTATGAAGGGAAGATCTTGCCTCACAAGCCTGATAGGGTTCTTTGAGGTGGTGACCAGGAAGATTGATGAGGGTAGTGCAGTGGATGTGGTCTACATGGATTTTAGTAAGGCGTTTGACAAGGTTCCGCATGGTAGGCTTCTTCAGAAGGTCAGAGGCCAAGGGATCCGGGGAAGCTTGACCGTGTGGATTCAAAATTGGCTAGCCTGTAGAAAGCAGAGGGTTGTGGTGGAGGGAGTGCATTCAGATTGGAGGACTATGACTAGTGGTGTCCCACAGGGATCGGTTCTGGGACCTCTGCTTTTTGTGATATTTATTAACGACTTAGATGAGGGGGCGGAAGGGTGGGTTAGCAAGTTTGCAGATGACACAAAGATCGATGGTGTTGTGGATAGTGTGGAGGGCTGTCGAAGCTTGCAGAGGGATATTGATAGGATGCAGAGCTGGGCTGACAAGTGGCAGATGGAGTTCAATCCAGGGAAGTGTGAGGTGGTACACTTTGGAAGGACAAACTCCAAGGCGGAGTACAAAGTAAATGGCAGGATTCTGGACAGTGTAGAGGAGCAGAGGGATCTGGGGGGTTCATATCCACAGATCACTGAAAGTTGCCTCACAGGTGGATAGGGTAGTTAAGAAAGCTTATGGGATGTTAGCTTTCATAAGTCGGCAGATCGAGTTTAAGAGCGGCGAAGTGATGATGCAGCTTTACAAAACTCTGGTTAGGCCACACTTGGAGTACTGTGTCCAGTTCTGGTCGCATCATTATAGGAAGGATGTGGAGGCATTGGAAAGGGTGCAGAGGAGATTTACCAGGACGCTGCCTGGATTAGAGAGTATGGATTATGGGGAGAGATTAAAGGAGCTAGGGCTGTTCTCATTGGAGAGAAAGAGGATGAGGGGAGACATGATAGAGGTATACAAGATATTGAGAGGAATAGATGGACTGGACAGCCAGCGCCTCTTTCCCAGGACGCCAATGCTCAAAACAAGAGGACATGGCTTTAAGGTAATGGGTGGGAAGTTCAAGGGTGATGTCAGAGGGAGGTTTTTCACCCAGAGAGTGGTTGGTGCATGGAATGCGCTGCCTGGGGTGGTGGTGGAGGCTGATACATTGGACAAGTTCAAGAGATTGTTAGATAAGCATATGAAGGAATTTAAGTTAGAGGGATATGTGGGAGGAAGGGGTTAGATAGTCATAGGTGTGGTTTGAAGCGCGGCACAACATGGTGGGCCGAAGGGCCTGTATTGTGCTGTATGGTTCTATGGTAAATGACCTGCATGATCAACTAGCAAGGACAACATGAGAATATTTAGACCTGGAGGTAATAGAAGTACACATGAGATTTAGGTAACAAATTAGGAGGTTGAAACCTGAAGGAGTTTGGAAAGTGCAGCAGGGGACAATTATGGAGTAGAAAAGCAAAAATGAAGCGCTATTGCCAAGTAAAATCAAGAAAAAACACAAACTGTTTATAAATACATAGCAGAAGAAAATAGTTAAAAAAAAGAGCCAATTTGAGATCAAAAATGCTCACCATATTAAGGCTGAGGACATAGGCACATTTCTTAAAGATATTTTGCACAAGCCTTTGCAAAAGAAGAGATGATACAAACAATGTAGTTGAAAAGACGGGTGTGAATTATAGGGTGGGATAAACATTGTGAGGTATACATATTCTGCAACTTAGCAAATGTAAAAGTGAATAAATAGCAAGCCTAGATGAAATACTTCTCAGATTTAAGAAAAATATGGCAGGAAATAGAACAGGTATTAGTTCAATCACTGGTTGAACATGATGTTTGCTATCATTTTCTCATTCATTCCAAGCTACAAGCATAGCTTTGGAGGGGTGGAAGACCACTGACATGATTCTTGTTGTGTAAGAAGGGTGAAAGGGATATACCAAGTAATTACAGTCAAGTATTAATAATGGGAAAATTTCTGGAAAACATTCTGAAGGATAATACTAATTGCCAGTCAGAGTATCACAGATTAATCAAAATCATTCAGATTTTTTAAGGGAAGGATACTTTTGACTAACTTGATTGAACTCTTTGAGAAGTGATAATGAAGGTCCATGTGGATAGTCCTTGTGGTTTACATAATATTAGGAAGGCTTTTAACAAGATCCAACATAGCAGTCTAGTCCAAAAAAAGTAAAAGTCCATGGGGACCAAGAGCAAGTGGCAAATTGGATCCTAAACTGGCTGAATGAAAGTAGTTTAGGTCAGTGTTTTTGTGACTGGAAGGCTCAATACAGTAAAGTTTATTAACAAAGTAATTATAATAAGCAATTGGTAAAAGGATTTAGAGTCATCGAGTCAAACAGCACGGAAATGAGCCCTTCAGACAACCATGACTATACCAACCATCAAGTACTCATCTAAATTAATCTCATTTGTAGGGGACAGAGAGACAAATATTTTCACCAAGTGAGTGATCAGGTCTGGAACTCATTACAGAGATGTGCATTAGAGGCAGAAATATTCATTGCATTTAAAAAATATTTGGATGCTCACTTGAAGTGCTATATAAACCTACAAGGCTACAGACCAAGGTGGGTAGGTCGAATAGTTCTATTCTGAAATGCACAAACAAGATGGGTTGAATTACCCCAAGGGAAGAAAGGAAAGCAAACCAATTATTGGAGATTCTCTGGTTATCTCGGGAACAGTTGGCTCAGCTGGACAACAGGAAAAGTATTAAGATAGCTTTGCTTTTGAAACAATAAATAGTTCAAATATATAAACAGATATTTTATGAATTGATTATTTCATCCTTACAACAAAAAGTTTTGGAGAAAAATACCATGCTACAAATTTTCCTCAGATGCAGTTCTCCAGACTAGCTCTGAACAATTACGAATGAATGAATACTGAAATATGCTTCAGCTTTAAAAAGCCAAGCAACAAGCGCACAGCTTTCTATGGAATCAAGAATAAATTAAGTCTCATCACCATTGGTAACACCATTCCATTATGGCATCTTTATTATCACAAAAGTCCACGGCATTTTATAAATAGGATTGAGGAACCCAAACAGAGTGAAAGAATAAATTAGAGGTGTCAAAAGTGGGGCAAAAATGATAGATTTTGAGGAGGTTTCCTAGAACATCAGAAGTTAGCAAACAGAACTAGTTAGGGAAGAAATTCTGGAACCAAGTGTTTGATTGTAAAACCTGGTCTAATAGTAAAGCAGACGTTGGGGAAACTCAGAACAGAGAAGCGGAGGGTAATGCTGGGACATGGAGTTGGGGAAAATGTACACTGATAGGGGGAAAAATCCATTAATTCATTCAAGTACTAGTATGAGTATTCTGAACATAAGAACTTAAGAAATAGGAGCAAGAGAAGGCCATCTGGTCCGTCGAGCCTGCTCCGCCATTCAATAAGATCATGGCTGATCTGGCCGTGGACTCAACTCCACCTACCTGCCTTTTCCCCATAACTCTTAATTCCCCGACTATGCAAAAATCTATCTAACTGTGTCTTATATATATTTAATGAGGTAGCCTCCGCTGCTTCCCTGGGCAGAGAATTCCACAGATTCACTACTCTCTGGGAAAAGCAGTTTCTCCTCATCTCCATTCAAAATCTATTCCCCCAAATCTTGAGGCTATGTCCCCTAGTTCTGGTCTCACCTACCAGTGAAAACAACTTTCCTGTCTCTAGCTTATCTGTCCCTTGCATAATTTTATGTGTTTCTGTAATATCCCCTCTCATTCTTCTGAATTCCAGCGAGTATAGTGCCAGGCAACTCAGTCTCTCCTCATAGGCTAATGCTCTCATCTCCAGAATCAACCTGGTGAACCTCCTCTGCACCGCCTCCAAAGTGAGTAAATCTTTCCTCAAGTAAGGAGACCAGAACTGCATGCAGCACTCCAGGTGCGGCCTCACCAGTACCCTGTACAATTGCAGCATAACCTCCCTGCTCTTAAATTCAATCCCTCGAGCAATGAAGGCCAATATTCCATTTGTCTTCTTGATAACCTGTTGCAGCTGCAAACCAACCTTTTGCAATTCATGCACAAGCACTCCCAAGTCCCTCTGCACAACAGCATGCTGCAATCTTTCACCATTTAAAATAATCTGATCTTCTATTTTTCCTTCCAAAGTGGATGACCTTGCATTTACCAATTTTGTACTCCATCTGCCAGACCCTTGCCCACTCATTTAATCTATCTATATCTCTCTGCAGACTCTCTGCATTCTCTGCACAATTTTCTTTTCCACTCAATTTAGTGTCATCAGGAAACTTAGATGCTCTACACTCTGTCCCCTCTTCCAAATCGTCAATGTATATTGTGAACAGTTGCAGGCCCAGCACCGACCCATGGCACTCTGCTCTCCACTGATTGCCAACCAGAGAAACACCCATTTATACCAACTCTCTGCCTTCTGTTGGTTAACCAATCCTCTATGCATGCTGATACATAACCCCCAACTCCATGCATCCTTATCTTATGGATGTCTTTTATACGGCACCTTATCGAATGCTTCCTGGAAATCCAAGTATACAACATCCACCCGTTCCCCTCTATCCACTGCACTCGTTATACCCCAAAGATAGAAGTTGCTGATCTAAAGATGAGGATGCGAAGATAAGCTTGGGTGAACTGCTGATTGTGTACAGAAGAAACTGAGGCACTAACAAAATTAACTGCCTAATATCAAACTCTCATTCTCTTATATCAAGGATAGTATAGCCTCAACAACTATCCAAAACCAAATCAGCGAACAAGTTTTTTATTATTGGTTACTGTACCTTATGTCTGAAATGGAGAACTAGATCACGAGGAGATAGACCTAAAAAGAGAACCAATTTATATTAAATTGGAATATCCACAATTAATCCTAACTAAAGAACAATACAATTACAATCGACAGTTTAGATCATCTATTCTTTCCATTAGACATGTTTGTGAAATCATGGAATGATCCATCTAAGAAACAGTCATTTGTTTAATTATGCATGTGCCTGCTCTTTCTAATAACTATGAAATTAGTCCCACTCTCTGGTTCTTCCCATTGTCCAACCATTTCGTTCCCCTTTCACCAATTCATCCAATTCCATTTTGAAAGTTTTATTGAATCTGTTTTCACTGTCCTTTCAAGCAGTACATCCCAAAAATAAAACTTCCTACCAAAACAAAATGCCTCACTTCCCTCCAGCACTACTGGCCAATTAGCTTAACATCTGTCACTGAGAAAATGTTAAAATGTTACTGAAGACATTACAGCAAAACATTTAGGAAATTCAAGGCAATCAGGCAAACTCAACATGATTTTAGAAGAGGGAAATCATGTTTGACCAAATTATTGTCCATTTTGGTGGGAAAAAAATTTAAAAACTAGCACAGTACATACAGTAAATAGTGGGTAAATTATTGGAAGATATTCTCAGGGACAGGATATATAAGTATTTTGATAGACAGGGCCATATTAGGGACAGTCAACATGGCTGTGTGTGTGGCAGGTCATGTCTAACCAATCTCATAGAGTTTTTCAAGGAGGTTACCAGGAAGGTTGATCAAGGGAAGGCAGTGGACATTGTCTACATGGACTTTAGCAAGGCCTTTGACAAAGTCCCACATGGGAGGCTGATCCAGAAGGTTAAGTCACTTGGCTTTCAGGATGAAGTAGTCAACTGGATTCAACGTTGGCTTAGCGGGAGAAGCCAGAGAGTGGTAGTAGATGGTTTTCTCTCTGATTGGAGGCCTGTGACTAATGGTGTGCCACAGAGATCGGTGCTGAGCCTGCAGTTGTTTATCATCTATATTAATGATTTAGATGATAATGTGGTAAACTGGATTAGCAAATTTGCAGATGACACCATGATTGGGGGGTGTAGTGAAAACGAGGAAGGCTAACAAAGCTTGCAGTGTGATCTTGACCAGCTGGGAAAATGGGCTGAAAAATGGCTGACAAGTGTGAGGTGTTGCACTTTGGGAGGACAAACCAGGGTAAGGCTTACACAGTGAATGGTAGGGCACTGAGGTGTGCAGTAAAACAAAGGGACCTGGGAATACAGATCCATAATTCCTTGAAAGTGGCATCACAGGTAGATAGAGTCGTAAAGAGAGCTTTTGGCACTTTGGCTTTCATAAATTCAGGCATTGAGTCCAGGAGTTGGGATGTTATGTTGAAGTTGTTCATTGGTGAGGCCAGATTTAGAGTATTGTGTACAGTTCTGGTCACCTACCTACAGGGCAGATATCAATAAGCTTGAAAGAGCGCAGAGAAAGTTTACACGAATGTTGTTGGGATTTGAGTTACAGGGAAAGGTTGAGTAGGTTAGGACTTTATTCCCTGGAACACAGGAGAACGAGGGGAGATCTTATTGAGGTATACAAAATTATGACGGGTATAGATAGGGTGAACGCATGCAGGCTTTTTCCCTTCAGGTTGGGTGAGACAAGAAGTAGAGGTCATAGGTTTAGGGTGAAAGGTGAAATACTTAAGGGAAATCTGAAGAGGAACTACTTCACTCAGAGGGTGGTACAAGTGTGGAAAGAGCTACCAGCGGAAGTGGTGGATGCAGGTTCAATTGTAACATTTAAGAGAAGTTTGGATTGGTGCATGAATAAGTGGCTATGGTCCGGGCGCAGGTAGATGAAACTAGGCAGCAAACCAGGGCCGGCATGGACTAGATGGGCTGAAGGGCCTGTTTTCACGCTGCATTGCTCTTTTGATTCTCATGCAGAGGCATAAGCTGCAGAGGGATCTGGGTCATAAGGATAGGAGCAGGAGTAAGGCTATCTGGCCCATCAAGCCTGCTCCACCATTCAGTAAGATCATGGCTGATCTGGCCGTGGACCCAGATTCACCTACCTGCCTTTTTCCCCATAACCCTTAATTCTCCTACTATGCAAAAATCTATCTGTGTCTCCTGGAATATGATTTACAAAAGTATACAGGTACAGCAAGCAATTATGAAGGCGAGGGAAATTGAATATAAAAATTGGGAAGTCATATCAATCACATGGGACACTGGTGAGACTAAATATGGAGTACTGTGTACAGTATTGGTTTCCTTATTTCAGAAAGGATGTAAATGCATTGAACAAAGAACAGCACAGCACAGGGACAGGCTGTTCCCAGGAACAGGAAAGTTTCCTCCTGTCAGAAGTGGATAAAACTAGAGAACATGGGTTTAGGATAAGGGAGAACAGATTTGGAGGGGATACGAGGGGGATCTTCTTCACCCAGAGAATGTTGAGTACCTGGAATGCACTGCCCGAGAGAGTGGTTGAAGCAGAGCTGCTGACAGCATTTAAGTCATCTCCAGGTGGCCACTTGAATCGTTTATGGAGAAAATGCTGGGCAATGGGAGAGAAGCATGCCCATGACCAGCATGGACAAGTTGGGCCAAATGGTTTGTCTTCATGATGAGTATTTTATGATAGCTGATCTTCAACCTCAAAATCATTTTCATGCACTGTCCAAAACCCCAGATTCGTTCAATATCTATAAATCTATCAATCACCATTTTGAATGCAATCCAAAGCTCTCTGAGCCAACAAATTCCAAAGATTCATTACCCTCTGAATGCAGAAATTATTCCTCACCTCTGCTCCTAAGTGACATGCCCCCTATTTTGAGATTGATCTTTAATTTCAGCATCATCTGCCAGGGGAAACATCCTCCCTGCTTCTACTCTATCGGCCCCTCTAAGAATTTTCTTTGTTGCAATGAGGTCACCTTTCATTCTTCCATGGCGAGAGAACAGAGAATTAGTCTACTAAATTTCATCTCATGTGACAGACCTGCCATCCCAGGAACTGGTCTAGTAAATCTTCCTTATGAAGCGAGATGCAATTTGTACCCATACTCACCCAGCAGCGCATTCCAGGCACCTTCCACCCTCTGTGTAATAAAATTGCTTTGCAAATTTTCTTTAAACTTTCCCCATCTCACCTTAAAGCTATGCCCTGCAGTATTTGACATTTTCACCCTGGGAAAAAATTCCAACTATCTACCCTGTCTATGCCTCTCATGATTCCATATACTTCAATCAGGTTGCCCCTCAGCCTCTGATGCTCCAGGGGAAAAAAAAATCAAGTTTGTCCAACCTCTCCTTATCGCTAATACTTTCCAATTCAGGTAACACTCTCTCACCTTCTGCACCCTCTCCAAAACCTCCACACTCTTCCTGTATTGTGGCAACTGGAACTACACACAATACTCAAATGTGGCCTAAACACTTTAAGTAGCTGGAAAATGACTTGCAACTTTTATACTCAATGCCCTTACTGATAAAGGCAAGAATTGCATACACCTTCTTTTCCACTATATCTACTTGTGTTGTCACTTTCAGTGAGCCATGGATTTGCACATCAATGCTCTCAAGGGTCCTACCAACTACTGTATCCTTTTTGCTTACATTTGATCTCTCAAAGCACAGCACTTTGTCCAGATTCCATTTGCCATTTCCCCACTAATATTTCCAACTGATCTATATCCTGCTGTATCCTTTTGCAACCTTCCTCACTATCCACAATATCATCAATGTTTGTATCGCTTGCAAGCTTACTAATAAGCCCACCTACATTTTCATCCAAATTATTTACATATGTCACAAACAACAGAGTCCCAGCATTGACCCCTGCGGAACACCACCGGGCACAAACCTTCAGTCAGAATGACAACCTACACCACTAACCTGTCTTCTCTGGCCAAGCTAATTTTGAATCTAATCTACTAACTCTGTGGATCCTACGTGCCTTAATCTACTGGATCAGCCTACTACGAGGGACCTCATTGAATGCTTCACTGAAGTTCCAATAGACAACATTCTTATCTGTACCTCTCATAATTTTATGAACCTCAATCATGTTCCCTCTCAACCCCCTCCACTCCAGGGAGAAAAGTGAATAGTGTAGTAACGAAGGCATATGGCATGCCTTCATCAGTCAGGGCATCGTGTCTAAAAGTTGGGAAGTCATATTGCAACTTCGGTTAGGACACATTTGAAGTACTATGTGCAGGAAGGATTTGGAGGTTTTGGACTGGGTGTATAAGATGTTCACCAGGTGTTGCCTGGATTGGAGAGTATCAGCTACAAGGAGGTTGGACAAACTTGGATTATTTTCTCAGGAGCATCAGGCTGAGGGGAGACCTGATAGAAGTTTATAAAATTATGAGAGGCATAGATACAGTAGATAGACTTTTTCCAGGATGGAAATATCAAATACCAGAAAGCATAGCTTTAAGGTAAAGGTGGGGGGGGGGGGGGGGGGGGGGGGTGGGAGGTTTAAGGAGATTTACAAAGTCACAGTCAGGAGGGGGAAGGCAAAGAGTCAGGTACCAGAGAGTACCCCTGTGGCTGTACCCCTTGACAATAAGTACTCCTGCTTGAGTACCGTTGGGGGAGACAGCCTACCTGGGGGAAGCAACAGTGGCAGTGTCTCTGGCACAGAGTCCGGCCCTGTGGCTCACAAGGGTAGGGAAGAAGAGAGGAGGGCACTAGTGATAGGGGACTCT
Source organism: Pristis pectinata (assembly GCF_009764475.1). Taxonomy (NCBI): domain Eukaryota; kingdom Metazoa; phylum Chordata; class Chondrichthyes; order Rhinopristiformes; family Pristidae; genus Pristis; species Pristis pectinata. The sequence continues at coordinate 102,401,054 of NC_067413.1, forward strand.
ATACTTAGGTGGGCAGACAAGTGATTCTGTGGACGCAGGAAAGAAACTCGGAAGGTAGTTTGCCTCCCAGGTGCCAGGGTCCGGGATGTTTCAGACCACGTCCAAGATATCCTGAAGGGGGAGGGAGAACAGCCAGAGGTCGTGGTACATATTGGTACCAACGACATAGGTAGGAAAAGGAATGAGGTCCTGAAAAGAGACTATAGAGAATTAGGAAGGAAGTTGAGAAGCAGGACCTCAAAGGTAGTAATTTCCAGATTACTGCCTGTGCTAAGTGACAGTGGGTATAGGAACAGAATGAGGAGGAGGTTAAATGCGTGGTTGAGGGATTGGAGTGAGGAGCAGGGATTCAGATTTCTGGATCATTGGGGCCTCTTTCGGGGCAGGTATGACCTGTTCAAAGAGGACAGGTTGCACTTGAATCCCAGGGGGACCAATATCCTGGCAGGGAGGTTTGCTAAGGCTACTGGGAAGAGCTGAAACTAGAATTGTTGGAGGGGTGGGATCCGAACTGGAGAGACTGGGGAAGAGGTGTTTGGCTCTCAAATAGAGAAAGCCAGTAGTAGGTACAAAAGGCAGGTAATAGAGAAGGGACGTGCTCAGACAGGTTTGAGATGTGTCTATTTTAATGCAAGGAGTATTGTGAACAAGGCGGATGAGCTTAGAGTTTGGATCAATACTTGGAGCTACGATGTGGTGGTCATTACGGAGACTTGGATGGCTTAGGGACTGGAATGGTTGCTTCAAGTGCCGGGTTTTAGACGTTTCAGAAAGGACAGGGAGGGAGGCAAAAGAATATTCAAAGTATTCCTTTGAATAGTGTTACTTGTGTGAGGAAGTACCACTTATACTAACAGCTGACCCGTGAATGGTCAGTTCAAAATCATTGATTGGATGATTCAGTTAAGGTGACCTTTGCAACTGCAAACCTGGTTTTCAAACAGTTTAAGTATCCCATTTACTAAATGCAAGACAAAATCAGCAATGTTAACATTACTGTGACTATTTGAAGCAACCCTGTTTCTCTCCTTTTGAGTGTGCTTCAGAGATAACGAAAAGAAAGTGGAGTTGGATCATGGTTACAGAGTTGTTTCTTTCTGCGTTAATAATGTTTACTTACTCAAATAAGCCTGGGATCCTTCCAAAGCATTTCCTCCTAAAGAGCTGTTCATGTGTTCGTAAAGTTCCTAGTTTAATCATTAAAAAAAAATGTTAAGAGCATTCAAACGCTGAAAACCAACTTTATGCACTCTAATATTAAACCCATGTTTCACTTGCCTTGTGTAAGCATTGCACACGTACAAAATGTCCCATTACATTACTCAATTGCAATTTAGGAAAATTCATCATTTCAGTCACCAAGACAGATCTTAAGTGCAGAATTTTAACCCCTAATAAAGTGGAGTCAGATTTATTTTTTTCATAATTCAGAATGAATCAAATCTGCCCAATTCCAAGTTTACTGGAGGCAGGCCAAGGCGCAGAGCATTCAACCCATTTCTGTACAGCAGATTGGAAATGTATACATTTCTGTGACACTGGGAGGATCTGATATTCAGGTCTTAAAGGCCTTAAGAAACCCAACAAATGAAGGCAGGCAATGTCAAGCTTTGGGCCAGGATGAGTAGCAGTGCTTGCACCTGGCATCCTACAATTCCCTTTCTTCTCCCCACTCACCCACAGAAAGACTTTTGACTCAGGAAAGACCCTTTGTACAAGGTGAGGCTGTATTTGGAATATTGCGTTCAGTTTTGATCACCCTTCTGTAGGAAAGGTACCATTAAGCTGGAAAGACTACAGAGGAGATTTACAAGGATGTTGCCTGGACTCGAGGGACTAAGTCATGGAGAGAGGTTGACCAGGCTGGTACATTATTCATTGGAGTGTTGGAGAATGAGGGATGATCTTATAGAGGTGTATAAAATTATGAGAGGCATAGATAGGGTCAACACGCAGTCTTTTTCGCAGGGTTGTTGAGTCCAGAACTAGAGGGCATAGGTTTGAGGTCACTGGGGAGAGATTTAATAGGAATGTGAGGGGCAACTTTTTCCACCCAGAGAGTGGTCAGCATATGGAAAGAGCTGCCAGAGGATGTGGTTGAGGCAGGTACATTAACAACACTTAAGATACTTGGACAGGTATATGGACAGGAAAGGTTTAGAGGGATATGGGCCAAACGCGGGCATATGGGCAAATGGGAATCTTGGTCAGCATGGACCAGATGGGCTGACGGCCCATTTCCATGCTGAATGACACCACTGGATCAGAGTTGCCTTACCAGCTCTTGCAGCCCACTCTGTCTTACCTTTCGGACCAGTAGCCAAGCATGTTAAAACTTTAAGCAGTGAAGGAACTAGCTTTTGATATTTCCTGTCCAAAACTTCCCCCTACCTAATTCGAACCACACTCCCCGACTGCTCGTAACTATCTATTAAACTTCAGTAAATTTCCAGTTATATCAGTGTAATATTGTATATTTTATAGTATTTCAAAGAATACTTGCACTTAAAAAATCTACTCAATGCCCTAAAGAAATGTAATACAGTTATAACCTTTGCTGTATTTCAGCCGACAACATCAAGGGAAATCATACTACAGTGAAACCTCGATATCATGTGGATGCCAAGGTGAACGTTGACTGAAATAAAAATAGAAAATGCTGTGAACTCTCAAAAGGTCAAGCAATATCTGTCTTCAATCTGAAACATTAATCCTGTTTCTTCTTCACAGATGCTGCTTGATCTGCCAAGTATTTCTCGCATTTTGTTTTTATTTCAGATTGCCAGCATCTGCAACTTTTTGATTTGACTCCTTTATATATAAATAAACATAATGTACACAAACTGTATACAACATATAAATCAGCCACATATTGAAACTGAACTGTCAATACTTTCCTGTAAAATACATTATAACAAGAATTCCACAATAAATATCATAGATAAAACATGTGGGAATTCTAGGCCATCATGAAGAAATTAATAAATCAAAGGAACAACAGTTGAAAGATATTTTTCTCCTACCATTGACGCAGTACAAAATACATTAAACAATTCTAGTTCTAATCTCTTGATGCATTCTGGTTAAAGATTGGTGGCGTTTTACACCCAATGTAAATTTTAAATGTTATATCATGTTTTACAAATAAATTAATACCATATTGCCAATTAAAACATTCAAAAGTCTTCAATGTATTTATGAACGGCCATAAATATTTCATGAAAAGTCAATCACTTAATGAATATAGAATGTTTTTAGATTACTGTAATGCATACTGGAGATTTTATACTGCATTACAGTATGATGACAAAAATCCAGAAAGGTACTTCCAAAAATTTTCTTACATTTTATTTAACTTTTGATCAGATTATTTTTATACAATAAAAACAGGAACAGCTTGGACTGACAGAAGGTATTCTTTCCATCCAAATGCTAAGGTGGCATAATTGGATAAGTAAATAGCAGATGGAGTTTAATCCGGGCAAGTGTGAGGTATGGCACCTTGGGAGGTCAAATGTTAGAGGAGAGTCTACAAGCAGCAGGATTCTTAACAGCATTTATGTACAGAGGGGTCTTGGGGTCAAATCCAAAGCTCCCTGAAAGTGGCAACACAAGTAGACAGAGTGGTAAAGAAGGTGAATGGCATGCTTACCTTCATCAGTCAGGGCACTGAGTACATGAGTCAGGAAGTCATTGTGCAGCTATATAAAACTCTGCTTAGACCACATTTGGAGTATTGTGTGCAGTTCTGTCACCGCATTACAGGAAGGATGTGGAGTCACAGAGTGACACAGCACAGAAACAAGCCCTTTGGCCCAACTGGTCCATGCCGAGCATAGCATCCTCCATGTTAGTCCCAGTTGCCCGCATTCGGCCCTCCATCCATGTACCTATCCAAATGCCTCTTAAATGCTGCAATTGTACTCGCCTCCACCACTTCCTCTGGCAGCTCATTCCAAGTACTCACTACCCTCTGTGTACAGAGGTTACCTCTCAGGTCTTTTAAATCTTTCCACTCTTGTATCTGTGCCCCCTAGTTTTGGACTCCCCTAGCCTGGGGAAAAGATTTTGACCATCCACCCTATCCATAATCCCTTGTGATTTTATAAACTTCTATGAGGTCACCCCTCATTCTCCTATGCTCCAAGGAATAAAGAACCAACATAGCCAACCTCTCCCTAGAACTCAGGCCCTCCAGTACAGGCAGCATCCTTGTACAACTCTTCTGTATTCTCTCCAGCTTGACAATGTTTTCCTTATAACAGGGTGACTAAAACTGCACACAATACTCCAAGTGCAGCCTCACCAATGACTTATATAACTGCAACATAATGTCCCTACACTGCAACATAATGTCCCTACACTGCAACTCGATGCCCTGACTGAAGGCGGCCAGCATGCTAAACGCCTTCTTCACCACCTAACCCTAACCCACTATGTAATGAATTGATCTGCATCAACAGTATGCAAAACAAGTTTTTCCACTGTACCTCGGTACAAGTGACAATATTAAACCAATTCTAATTCCACCTGGTCTACTTGTGCAGCCACTTTCAGCTAAGTGTGCACTTGTACTCCCAGGTCCCTCTGTTCCACACCACTTGTCAGTGGCCTGCCATTTACTTTGCAAGTCCTACTCTGGTTTGACTGTCCAAAATGCATCACCTCACACTTATCCAAGTTGAAATCCATTTGTGATTCCTCAGCCCATCTCCTTAACTGATCAAGAACTCTTTGCAAACCTGCTTCATTATCAATAAGACCCCCCAATTAAGTATCATCAGCAAACTTGCTAATCATGCCATGTACATTCATATCCAAATCATTTAAATACATTATGAATAAAAGAGGTCCCAACTCTGACCCTCTTCTCATTACCATCATCAGGGAGGTGGTACAGGAGCCTGAAGATCCACACTCAATAATTCAGTAACAGCTTCTTCCTCTCCATCATCAGATTTCTGAATGGTCCATGAACACTACCTCATTGTTCCTTTCTATTTACAATATTTATTTTGTAATTTATAGTGTTTTTTTTACGTCTTTGCACTGTACTGCTGCCGCAAAACAACAAATTTCACGTCATAAGTCAGTGAGAATAAATCTGATTCTGACCCCTGGAGCACCCCACTAGTCACAGGCCTCCAGTCAGAAAATCGACCTTCAACCATCACCCTCTGCTTCCTATCATCAAGCCAATTCTGAATCCCCTGAATCCCATGTGACCCAACCTTCCAGATCAGCCTTCAATGTAGGATGTCAAATGCCTTACTAAAGTCCACGTAGGCAACATCCACTGCCCGATCTTTATCTATCCCTTTATTTATCTCTTTGAAATACTCCAAAAGATTTGTCAATCACGACCTCCCACACACAAGACCATGCTGACTGTTCCTTGATCAGGCCTTGACTATCCAATTGATGGTAGATCTTGTCCTTCAGAATTCCCTCCAGTAACACTCCTACAGCTGAAGTCAGGCTCACTGGCCTGTACTTTCATGGCCTCTCCTTTAAGATTAAGATATCTTTATTAGTCACATGTACATCGAAACACATAGTGAAATGCATCTTTGCGTAGAGTGTTCTGGGGGCAGCCCACAAGTGTCGCCACGCTTCCGACGCCAACACAGCACACCCACAACTTCCGAACCTATACGTCTTTGGAACGTGGGAGGAAACCAGAGCACCCAGAGGAAACCCACGCAGGCACAGGGAGAACGTACAAACTCCTTACAGACAGTGGCCAGAATTGAACCTGGGTCGCTGGCGCTGAAATAACATTATGCTAACTGCTACACTGCCGTGCCTGCCCTTGAACAATGGAGCAACATCAGCCAACCTCCAGTGTTCTGGAACTTCGCCAGTGGCTAACGACGAAGCAAATATCTCTTCAAGGGCCTCCACAATTTTTTCCTTGGCCTCCCATAAGGTCTGGGGGTGCAGTTAATCAGGCCCTGGGGTTTTGCCCACCTTAACGCACTTCAAGGCTGCAAGTACCTCCTGCCTCATAATAAGCATATGATCCAAGACCTCACTAATTGTTACCCTCATCTCTTTGGCATCCATGATAGTCTCCTAAGCAAACGAGGTGAAATGGACATTTAAAATCTCTGCTGTCTCCTGCAGCTCTACACATAGGTGGCTCTGACAGTCTTTAAGAGGACCTAGTCTCTCCCGAGTCATCCTTTTATTGTTTAAAAAAAACGGAAGAATCTACTGGGATTATGTTTAACCCTGCTTGTCAAATCTACCTCATACCCTCTTTTTGCCCTCCTCATTTCCCTCTAAAACCTGGTCTTAAACTTTTTATATTCATCGAGGGATTCATTCATACCCAGCTGCCTAAACACGAAGTATGCTTCCTTCATTTTCCTGACAAGAGCCTTGATATCTCTCGTCAGCCAGGGTTCCCTGAACTTGGTACGTCTACCCTTCACCTTAACAGGAACATGCTGCCCCTGTACTCTTGATATGACCCTTTTAAAAGCTTCGCACTTGCCAACTGTTCCTTTGCCTTTAAATTGAGTCACCCAGTCGATCCCAGCTAGATCCTGCCTAATGCCCTCAAAATTAGCCCTGCTCCAGTTCAGGTCTTTAACCTGTGAACCTGATCTCTCTTTGTCGATAACTATTTTAAAACTAATAGAATTAAGGTCACCGGAACTAAAGTGCTCCCCAACTGCCACTTCAGCTACTTGACCCCCTCATTCCCTAAAACGAAGTCCAGTATTGCTCCTTCCTGAGTATATATATCATCTATATATTGCAGGAGGAAACTGTCTTGGAATTCTGCACAAATTCCACCCCATCCAGGCCCTTTGCACTCTGGGTAGCCGAGTCGATACCAGGAAAATTGAAGAGAACAAAGGAATGCAGATGCTGGAATCTAGATGAAAAACACAATGATGCTGGAGGAACTCAGCAGGCCGGGCAGCATCCGTGGAGAAAAGCAGGTGGTCAACGTTTTGGGTCAGGCCTGAAGATAGGAAAAGGGGAAGCCCAATATATAGGAAGGAAAAGCAGAGCAGTGATAGGTGGACAAAAGAGGGAAGGCGGGGTCGGCACAGGGTGGTGATAGGCAGATGCAAGTAAGAGAGAGTGATAGGCAGGTACGAGAGCAGATCCACTGGGAAATGGGTCAAAAGGAGAGATAAAAAAGGTTAGAAAAAAGAGATAGGCTAAGAAAGGGAAGAAAAGCAGCAGCATTGGTTTGGGGGAGGGGTGGTTGGGGGGGCAGTGGGGATCACTTAAAGTGGGAGAATTCAATATTCATGCATTTAGGCTGCAAGGTTCCAAGACAGAAAATGAGGTGCTGTTCCTCCAGTTTGCAGTTGGAATTCTCCTGGCAGTGGAGGAGGCCGAGGACTGACATATCTGTGATAGTGCGGGAGGGGGGAGTTGAAGTGACCAGGAAAACTGAAATCTCCCACAAGCACTACCCTACTATTCTCACAACTATGTGCAATTTCTCAACACATCTGCTCCTCAAGTTCCTGCTTAGTATTGGGGGGTTGACAATACAGCCTTACCAAGGTGACCATCCCCTTCTTATTTCTAAGTTGTACCCAAATGGCCTCATTAGATGATCCCTGAATATCCTCTGAAAGCACTGCTGTTATGTCCTCCCTCATCAAAAAGGCAACACCTCCTCCACTCTTACCTGTTCCTCTGTCACACTAAAAGCATTGGTACCCTGGAATATTTCTGCAGCTGTTCAGAGACATCCTTGACCCAGGCACCCAGGAGGCAACACACCATTCTGGCATCTCTTCTGCAGCCACAGAATCTCCTGTCTGCTCCCCTCATTATCAAGTCTCCAATCACTATCACCCTGTCTGACTGCACCCTTTCCCTCTGAGCCAATCACAGTGCCAGAGACCTGACTACTGCTGCTAGCCCCTGAAAGAACATCCCCTTCAACAGTATCTAAAGAGGTATACCTGTTAGTGAGGAGAATGTCCACAGGGGAACCCTGCACTGTCTGCCTACTGCCCTTACTTCTCCTGGTGGCCACCCATCTACCTGAAGCCTACACCTCGGTTGTGACCACCCAACTAAAACTCTCATCTGTGAAGCACTCAACCTCTCGGATGATGCTGAGTACATCCAACTACATCTCCAGTTCCTTGACCTGGTTTGTTAGGAGCTGCAGCTGGGTGCACTTCCCACAGATGTAGCCATCAGGGAGACTGTGAGGATCCCTGACTTCCCACGTCTTGCAGGGGCATTCCACTACCCTAACTACCATCCTGCCTACACTGAATCAAGGACCAACAACAAAATAAAACCTTAACTGTTCTGACCTGTGCCTTCTAACTGAAGTCTTTTTAATGAGCTGCTCTCATTCCCAACACCTGGGGCACTTCATGCCGAAGCCTCTTGAGGCCAAAACTCCAGCTTTCCACTCTTACACTTGCCCACTCCAAAACGGCCACACTGCTTGACCCTACCTTCTTTTTATTAACTGCTGTTAATTAGCTAATTAGCCAATCAATTATTAACTAAAACTTTGCAAATGTGCCTCTTTTCGGTTCCTGTTAAGTGAAACTCACCAGAAAGTCCCAAGGCCTAAAGTACCTCTTTTAAACACTCACACCTCTCACTCCAAGTCCTGGCTCCTGTTGAGAGTCTTTGGCAAGGGTGCAGAAGAGGTTCACTAGGATGTGCCTGGATTACAGTGTTAGCTAAAAGGAGAGGTTGGGCAAACCGGGGTTGTTTTCTCTGGAGTGTCAGAGGCTGAGGAGAGACTGATAGAATTTTCTAAAATTATGAGAGGCATAGATTGGACAGACAGACAGAATCATTTTCCCAGGGGAGAAATATCAAATTCTGGTGTCATAACTTTAAGGTGAGAAGGGAAAGGTTTAAAGAAGATGTGCGGGGCAAGTTTTCCTTTACACAGAGAGTGGTGGGTGCCTGGAATGCGCTGCCAGGGTTGGTGGTGGATTCGATAGAGGAATGTAAGAGGCTCTTAGATAGGCACATGAGTGTATAGGGAATATCAATACATGGATCACGTGCAGGCAGAAGGGATTAGTTTGGCATCATGTTCAACACAGATATCATGGGCTGAAGGGCCTCTTCCTGTGCTGTACTGTTCTATGTTCTATGTAAATGTATGCTCACCATTTTCTTTAAACAGTATCTCTAGCAGCAGAAACTAGATGTTTCACATGATTTTTATTTCCTGTGTCAACAGATGACAGTGATAGAGTACTACAGCACAGAAACAGGCTCTTTGGCCCATCTAATCCATGCCAACCTGATCTTCAGCCTAGTCCCATCTACCTGCACCCGGACCATATCCCTCCAAACCCCTCCCATCCAAGCTTCTTTTAAACATTACAATTGAACTTGCATCTACCACTTCCACTAGCAGCTCGTTCCACACTCGCACCACCTCTGACTGAAGACGTTGCCCCTCAGATTCCCCCTAAATATTTCACCTTTCACCCAAAACCTATGACCTCCAGTAGAGAAGAGGACAACAAACGATTAATTGTTGGTGTATGAAAATTACCTAGAATGGAAGTTCCTTTTGTCATCTGGAGGAACCTCCTTGATCAGATACACAGTACTGATAAGTCAGAGCAGTTTGACCACTCTCACTTCAAGACACCATGGCAAATAACCCTCTGAATTTGAATATTAAATTCATATCATAGAACACAGAACAGTACAGCACAGGAACAGGCCCTGCAGCTCATGATGTCCATAACAACCATGATGCCAAATTAAACTAATGCAATCTGCCTGCACATGATCTATATCCCTTCATCCCCTGCCTGTTCATGTGTCTAAATATCTCTTAAGCATTGCTATTGTATCTGTTTCCACCATCTCCCATGGCAGCACATTCCAGGCACTCACCACACTGTGTAAAAAAAAATGGCCTGGCACATTTCCTTCAAACATTCCCCCTCTCGCCTGAAATCTATGCCCTCTAGTTGCCCTCTAGTATTTGACATTTCCACCCTGACCACATACCCTATCTCTGCCATCATTTTATATACTTCTCTCAGGTTCCCCACCCCCCCCTCCCCCCCCAAGACTCCGAAGTTCCAGAGAAAACAATCCCAGTTTGTCCAATCTTTCCTTTTAGCTAAAAGTCTGTAATCCAGGCAACATCCTGGTGAACCTCTTTTGTATCTCTTCCAAAGTCTTCACATCTTTTGTGCAACTGCACACAATACTCCAAATGTGGCTTAACCAAAGTTTTATACAGCTGCAACATCATCCTCATTTCCACCTTTTATACTCAATGCCCCAACCAATGAAGGCAAGTACACCGTACACCTTCTTTCCTACTCTATGTACTTGTCGTGCCACTTTCAGGGAGCTATGAACTTGCACGCCAAGGTCCCTCTGTAGATCAATTGGTATTGGTATTGGTTTATTATTGTCACTTGTACAGAGGTACAGTGAAAAGCTTGTCTTACAAGCCGGTCGTACAGGTCAATTCATTACACAGTGCAGTTACATTGAGTTAGTACAAAGTGCATTGATGTAGTACAGGTAAAAACAGTAACAGTACAGAGTAAAGTATCACAGCTACAGAGAAAGTGCAGTGCAATAAGGTGCAAGGTCACAACAAGGTAGATCATGAGGTCATAGTCCATCTCATTGTATAAGGGAACTATTCAATAGTCTTATCACAGTGGAGTAGAAGCTGTCCTTAAGTCTGGTGGCACGTGCCCTCAGGCACCTGTATCTTCTACCCGACGGAAGAGGAGAGAAGAGAGAATGTCCCGGGTGGGTGGGGTTTTTGATTATGCTGACTGCTACACCAAGACAACAAGAGGTAAAGACAGAGTCCAAGGAGGGGAGGCTGGTGTCCGTGATGCGCTGGGCTGTGTCCACAACTCTCTGCAGTTTCTTGCGGTCCTGGGCAGAGCAGTTGCCGTACCAAGCCATGATACATCCTGATAGGATGCTTTCTATGGTACATCGTTAAAAGTTGGTGAGAGTCAAAGGGGACAAACCAAATTTCTTTAGCCTCCTGAGAAAGTAGAGGCACTGGTGAGCTTTCTTGGCTGTGGCATCTACATGATTTGACCAGGACAGGCTGTTGGTGATGTTCACACCCAGGAACCTGAAGCTCCAAGGGTCCTGACATTTACTGTAAACTTTCCTCTTACATCTGACCTTCCAAAGTCCAACGTGGATTAAACTCCATCTGCCATTTCTCCGCCCATTTGTCCAACTGATCTGTATCCTGCTGTGACAACCTTCTCCACTATCCACAACTCCATCAATTTTACATTATCAGCAAACTTACTGATCAACCAACCTATATTTTCATCCAAATCATTTATAGAAATCAGAGACAACAGGGGTCCCAGCACTGTTCCTTGCAGAACACCACTAACAGACCTCCAGTCAGAATGACACCCCTCCACCACTACCCTGTTTTCTTTGGACAAGCCAATTTTGAATCCAATCTAACAAATCACTGTGGATCCCAAGTGCCTTAATCTTCTGGACCAGCCTATCTTGCGAGACCTTCGAATGCTTTATTAAAGTCCATGTAGACAACATCCACTGCCATACCCCCATCCATCATCTTCATCACCTCCTCAAAAAACTCAATCAGGTTTATAAAACATGACTTCCCTTGTACAAAGGCATGCTGACTAACCCTAATAACTCCATGTTTTCTAGATGTCAATAAATCCTATCCTTAACAACCTTCTCTAATAATTTCCCCACCACTGATGTAAGGATGACTGGGCTATAATTTCTTGATATGTCCCTATTGTCCTTCTTAAACAAAGGAACAACAGGTGACAATAATAAACCAATACCAAATATTCTCCAGTCTTCAGTCCTCACCTTGATGGTCCAATCATTTCAGACTTCGACTGGCATGTAACCAAATATACCTCACTCAAACAGGACAATGCTAGACATGACCTGCCAATGGTAGGATAGCAAAATAGAATGGGAACTAACTTATATTTACCTCAGGTTCCCATTTCCAAAGTGTCAATTGATAGCATGTATTTCTGACTCTCAGGCATGTGTGTTCAGGTTCTACGAAGGACTTGACCAGATAACATAGACTGACATTTCAGCACAGCACAGAAAGGGCCCTATTCTTCAGATGGAGCAATAAACCAAGGTTCCATTTGGCTTTTCATGTAAACATAAGCGATTCTACAGAATAATTCAAAGCAGGGTGACCCCGAATGCTCTGGCTGGCATTCTTCCATCAATCAAAGTTAATCAAAATAGATCATCAATTCAATGTGGATACAAGCCAGCATTGACCAGCGAGCAGAGGGATTATGGGGGACGCTTGACTGTGGTGGAATACAAACAGTAAAAATTTTGATGAAGTCTTGAATGTTGGAGGATAGTACACTGTAATAAGAACATAGGAATTGTCAGGTCTTGGGGCAAATAAAACAGGTGTATTCTTATAAATCTTCTTTGCACACTATCCGGCTTAATGATGTCTTTCCAAAAACAGCATAGCCAAAACTGGACACAATTATTTACTAACCATGCCTTGTACATTTTCATCCAAATCGCTTGTATAAATGAAGATCTACTTAATCCTTGTCGTTCTCTAACGTCCTGTTTAAAACTTAATCTGCTTCCTAATTGCATCAACTGTGAATCTGAATACACCAAATAACTTCTTCATCCAAGTTACTGAAATTATTTGTGAAGCATGTTTCAGATAGATCCTTGAGAAACAATCGACTTTTGATCTCCCAACCAAATGCCAGTCGACACCAGGTGCCGACATAAATTGCACACAAAAAATAATCTTTTGTTCAAGACCTTGTCAAATACCTGCTTAAGTCCATTTAGATAACATTCATGGACATTTCTGTAGTCATCATGATAGTTGCTTTACAAAGAAATCAACTTGAATCATCAGGCCCTTCACAATTAGATAGCATGGTGAAGGTATGCTTGACTTCATCAGCCAGGTCATAAACTATAAGAGCAGGGAGGCTTTTGTAAAACTTAATAAAACTTTGGTTAGGGCACAGCTGGAATATTGTGTGCAGTTACATAGTCAGAGTTATGCAGCATGGAAACAGGCCCTTTAGCCCAACTCATCTATCATGACTGAGGTGCCTTCCTGAGCAAGTCCCATTTGCCTGCATTTAGCTCATGTCCCTCTAAACCTTTCTTATCCAAGAAACTGTCCAAATAACTTTTACACATTGTAATTGTACCCCCCTCTGGTTGAGATGCTATAGGAAGGATGTGATTGCAGGACCATGCTAGAGAAGGTGCAGAGGAGATTAGTCAGGATGATACCTGGGATGGATTGTTTCAACCATCAGGAAAGACTGGGAGACTGGATTTGATTTCTTTGGAGCAGAGAAGGATCAGTGAGGGGAGTAGTGAAGGGGGAACCTGACCCAGGTACGTTTAATCACGAGAGCCAATGATAGGGTAGGTAGTAGGAAACTTTTCCACAGGTCAGATCTGTCCAAAATGAGGGGGCATAGGTTCAGGTGAGGAGTAAAAGGTTTAGAGTCGATCTTGGGAGATTTTTTTCAGCCAGTGGGTGGTTGAAATCTGGAACACACTGCCTGAGGGAGTGGTGGAGGGCTTTACTCTCAGAACGTTTAAGAAGCATCTAGACAGCACTTGAATCACTAAGTTACAGAGGCTACTTGTCAAGTGCTCATAGATGGAATTAGTATAGATAGTTACTTCAAGGATGACACAGACAAGGTGGATTGAAGGGCCCAAATCTATGCTGTATGGCTCCATGAATCTAATTCCAAGGAAGAGGAAGAAGCTAAGGTCTGGGGAATCCCAGAAGTCATGGTTTGGGACAACAAACCATTTGCTGGAGGAACTCAGTAGTTCGAGCAACATCCGTGGTGGTACGTGATCAGGATATGGAATGAGCTGCAAGAGGAAGTGGTTGAGGCAGGTACATTAACAACATTTAAATGTACTTAGACAGGTACATGGATAGGAAAGGTTTAAAGGGACACAGGCCAAACACAGGCAAATGGGACAAGCTCAGATAGACATCCTGGTCAGCATCGACGTTGGACTGAAGTGCCTGTTTCTGTGTTATATAACTCTACAATTCTATGGAAAGGGAGGAGTGAGACTCTGTTCGTAATTGAAAATAATACTGATAACTAAAACAGAGTTGCTGCTTAAATGGACACAACTGTAGATATACAAACCAAAAGAAATGGGAGAACAAGACTTGAGCACCGCGGTATTGGATGACTCAAGTTTACAAAAGGTAGAATGAGAGGCTGGCCAGAAGAGCACTGGAAAAATATGGATTAGAGGTAATAGTTGCAAGGATGAGGGTTTCAGAAGCAGATGAGCTGAGGCAAAAACTGGCAATATTATGAAGATGGAAGTAAGCAATCTTAGTGATGACGTAGATATGTGGTCCAAAGTTCATCCATTTGCAGCATAATAAAACTTGGATCTCATGTTGCAGGCGGCATGGCAGCGTAGCGGTTAGCCTGACGCTATCACAGCACCAGTGATCGGGGTTCAATTCCCTTCACTGTCTGCAAGGAGTTTGCACATTTTCCCCATGTCTGCGTGGGTTTCCTCCTGGTGCTCCGGTTTCCTCCCACATTCCAAAGACATACAGGTAGCTTAACATGGGTTTAACTAGGCGGTGCGGACTCGTTGAGCCAGAAGGGTCTGTTACCGCGCTTAATAAATAAAGTTTTAAAGTTTTTATCAAGTTTTAAAACTTCAGTAAGGTCACGTGTGGAGTGTTGTGTGCAGTTCTGGTCACCTGATTACAGCAAGGATGTGGAGGCTTTGGAAAGGGGACAAAAGTTGTTTATAGAACATAGAACAGTCTGCATGCCTGTATTCAAATTTATCATCATCATGGAGATATTGTAAGAGGATTACAATAATACAGACAAGAAATAGAACATAGAACATTACAGTACCATACAGGCCCTTTGGACCATGATGTTGTGCTGACCAATATAAACCTACTCCATGATCAATCTAACCCTTCCCTCCTGCACAGCCCATAACCCTCCAATTCTCTTAATTCCATGTGCTTACCTATGAGTCTTTCAAATGGTCCGATTGTATCAGCCTCAACCACCACCCCTGGCGTGCGTTCCAGGCATCCACCACTCTCCAGGTTTTAAAAAAAACCTACCTCTGACATCTCCCCTAAACTTTCCTCACTCACCTTAAACTGATGTCCTCTGATATTGACTATTGCCACCCTGGGAAAAAGGTGCTGGCTGCCCACTCTATCAAAGCCTCTCATAATCTTATACATCTCTATCAAGTCGCCTGTCATCCTCCGTCACTCAAAAGGGAAAAGCCTGAGCTCGGTCCACCTCTCCTCATGAGACATGTTCTCTAATCCAGGCAGCATTCCAGTAAATCTCCTCTGCACCCTCCCTAAAGCTTTCACATCATTCCTAATAATGAGGTGATCAAAACTGAACACAGTACTCTCAGTGTGGTCTAACCAGTGTAGGCAGGCACAGTAGTGTAGCGGTAAGCATAACGCTATTACAGCATCAGCAACCTAGGTTCAATTCCAGCCGCTGTCCGTAAGGAGTTTGTACGTTCTCCCCGTGTCTGCGTAGGTTTCCTCCGGGTGCTCCAGTTTCCTCCCACATTCCAAAGACGTACAGGTTAGGAAGTTGTGGGCATGCTATGTTGGTGCCAGAAGTGTGGCGACACTTGCAGACTGCCCTCAGAACACGATATGCAAAAGATGCATTTCACTGTGTGTTTCGATGTACATGTGACTAATAAAGATATCTTATGTTATAACAAGAGTTTTGTAGAGCTGCAACATTACTTCGTGGCTCTTGAACTCCATCCTCCGACTAATGAAGGGCAGCACATCATACACCTTCTTAACCACTGTATCAACTTGCACAGCACCATGGACTTGGATCCCAAGATCCCTCTGTTCCTCCACACTGCTAAGAATCCTGCCATTAACCTTGTACTCCGCCTTCAAGTTCGATCTTCCAAAGTGCATCACTTCACGGAGCAGAGTGGCCATTTTGGAAGGGCCCATTGTGTGAGTGTCTAAGTGGGGAACTGAGGCATTGGCTCAAGAGGCTTTGGTGAGAAGAAGCGAGGGTAAGTTCCTTTTTTTCTTTGTTTTTGTGTTCCCTTTAGTTCTAGGGCAGAGTACTGAGAATGGCTCCAGGGTCAGTAGTGTGTTCAGCTTGTGAGATGTGGGACTTCTGGGAGACATCCAGTCTCCCTGATAACTACATCTGCACGAGGTACATCCAGCTGCAGCTCCTTGGAGACCATGTTAGGGAACTGGAGCTGCAGCTGGATGACCTTCGGCTGATGGGATAACGAGGAGTACATAGATAAGAGATACAGGGAGGCAGTCACTCCGAAGCTGCAGGAGGCAGGTAGCTGGGTGACTCTCAGAAGGACAGAGAATAGGCAGGTAGTGCAGAGTACCCCTGTGGCCATTCCCCTCAATAACAGGTATACCGCTTTCGATACCGTTTTACCGTTTTGGGGGGGGGGGGGGGTGGAAATGACCTACCGGGGAAAGCCACAGTGACCAGGTATCTGACACTGGGCCTGGTCGTGTGGTGCAGAAGGGAAGGGGGGAGAAGAGGAGAGCGGCAGTGATAGGAGATTCCATAGTGGATATGAAAGAGACTCCCGGATGGTACGTTGCCTCCCCAGTACCAGGGTCAGGGATGTCTCAGATCAGGTCCACAGCATTCTGAAGGAGAAGCGTGAACAGCCAGAGGTTGTGGTACATAGTGGTACCAATGACAGAGGTAGGAAAAGAGATGAGGTCCTGAAGAGGGAATAGAGGGAGTTTGGTTGGAAGCTGAAAAGCAGGACCTCAAGGCTAGCAATCTCTGGATTGCTGCCTGTGCCACGTGCCAGTGAGGGTAAGAACAGGATGACTTGGCAGAGGAATGCATGGCTGAGAAATTGATGCAGGGGGCAGGGTTTCAGATTTGATCATTGGAATCTCTTCTGGGCAAGACTGCGCAGGCGCGTGACGTAAGCGGTTAGCGCACGGGCAGTTTAAAAAAAAGACCGCCATATCCAGTGGGCAGCATTTGGAGCGGGCAGCTGAGTGAGATGGAGCAGAGTAGTTGGGCTTTGGCTCAAGGGGCTACGGCGCGAAAGAGGCGAGGCGAGTGGGTACCTGGTAGGTAAAGGTAAGGTTTACCTGTTACCTGTTATTGTTATAAATTTTTAAGTAGGATAAAACTAGGTAGGGTAAGAATTAGTTCGGATGGAAGACATGGTGGTGTACAGCAGCTGCATGATGTGGGAGCTAGTGGACCCTGCTGGGGTGCACAGTGACCACTTCTGCAGTAAGTGCTGGAGGCTGATGGAACTTCAGCTCAGAATTGATGAGCTGGAGTCGCAGCTTCAAACACTGCGAAGCGTCAGGGAGGGAGAGAGTTATGTAGATACTGTGCATCAGGAGACAGTCACCCCCCTTAGAGCAGGTACAGGAAGTAGATAGAAGGGTGACTGTCAGGGGAGAGAAAAAGAAAAAGAGAAAAGGCAGATAGTGGAGAGGACCCCGGAGGCTGTTCCCCTAAATAACAGGTTTTCCGCTTTGGAAGCTGTTGAGGGCATTGACCTACAGGGATCAAGCAGCAGTAGCCAGGGCTCTGGCACTGGGACCGGTCCTGCTACTCAAAAGGGAAGGGAGAAGAGGAAGACAGTAGTGATAGGGGACTCGATAGTCAGGGAAACAGATAGGAGGTTCTGTGGCAGTGAGCACGAAACAAGGATGGTACGTTGCCTCCTAGGTGCCAGGGTCCGGGATGTCTCTGACCGAGTCCGCAGTATTCTTGAGCGGGAGGGAACGCAGCCAGAGGGAGTGGTACACGTTGGTACCAACAACATAGGTAGGAAGAAGGATGAGGTCCTGAAAAGTTTAGGGAGCTAGGCAGAAGGCTGAAGAACAGGACTTCAAGGGTAGCAACCTCAGGATTGTGCCACGTGATAGTGAAGGTAGGAATAGGAAGAGATGGCAGATTAATGCATGGCTGAGGAGTTGGTGCAGGAGGGAAGGTTTTAGATTTTTGGATCATTGGGATCTCTTCTGGGGAAGGTGGGACCTGTACAGAGAGGACGGGTTACACCTGAACCCGAGGGGGGCCAATATCCTTGCAGGCAGGTTTGCTAGGGTGGTTCGGGAGGGTTTAAACTAGTTTGCGAGGGGGATGGGAACCAGAGGGGTAGGTCAGAGGAAGAAGTGGATGGGGAATAGTCAGATTTAACACGTAGAGAGGCTTTGAGGAAGGAGAAGCAAAGTATGGAGTATAAAAGTAGAAAGGTGGATAGACTAAAGTGCATTTACTTAAATGCAAGAAGTATCAGGAATAAGGGTGATGAACTGAGAGCTTGGTTAAGTACATGGGATTATGAAATTGTGGCTCTTGCAGAGACTTAGCTGTCACCAGGGCAGGAATGGATATTGAATATTCCTGGATTTCAGTGCTTTAAAAGGGATAGGTTGGGGTTGGGGGTGGGTGAAGAGGAGGACGGGTGGTGTTACTGGTCAGAGATACTATTACAGCTGCAGGAAGGGTGGATAATGTAGAAGGATCCTCTCTAGAGTCAGTATGGGTGGAAGTCAGGAACATTAAAGGAGCAGTTACTCTACTGGAAGTATTCTATAGGCCCCCTGGTAGCAGCAGGGATACTGAGGAGCAGACTGGAGGCAGATTTTGGAAAGGTGCAAGAGTAACAGGGTTGTTATCACAGGAGACTTCAACTTCCCAAATATTGATTGGCACCTGCTTAGTACCAAAGGTTTAGACAGGGCAGAGTTTATTAAGTGTGTCCAGGACAGATTCCTGTCACAGTATGTTGACAGGCCGGCTAGAGGGAATGCCATATTGGATCTAGTATTAGGTAATGAACCGGGTCAGGTGACAGATCTCTCGGTGGGTGAGCATTTGGGGGACAGTGACCACCACTCCCTAACCTTTAGCATTCTCATGGACAAGGATAGGAGCAGAGATGACAGGAAGAAATTTAATTGGGGAAGGGCAAATTATGAGGCTATAAGGCTAGAACTTGCAAGAGTAATTTGGGATGACATTTTTGAAGGGAAATGTACTATGGGGATGTAGTCGTTGTTCAGGGATCTCTTGCAGGATGTTAGGGATAAATTTGTCCCAGTGAGGCAGAGAAAGAAAGGCAGGGTGAAGGAACCATGGGTGACAAGAGAGGTAGAACGATGAGTTAGGAGGAAGAAGGCAGCATACATAAAGTGTAAGCTGCAAGGATCAGATAGGGTTCATGAGGAATATAGGGTAGCAAGGAAGGAACTTAAGAAGGGGCTGAGGAGAGCAAGAAGGGGACATGAAAAGTCCTTGGCAAGTAGGGTTAAGGAAAATCCAAAGGCTTTTTCACTTTGGTGAAGAGCAGAAGGATGACGAGAGTAAAGGTAGGACCGATTAGAGGCAAAGGTGGGAAGTTGTGCCTGGAAGCTGTGGAAGTGGGTGAGGTTCTCAATGAATACTTCTCTTCAGTATTCACCAAGGAGAGGGGCTTTGATGACGCTGAGGACAGTGTTGGTAAGGTTAATGTTCGAGAGCATGTAGGTGTCAAGAGAGAGGATGTGTTGGAACTGATAGAACTGTTAGGACAGATAAATCCCGGGGGCCTGACGGAATATTCCTCAGGCTGCTCCGCAAGGCAAGGGAGGAGATTGCTGAACCGTTGGCTAGGATCTTTGAGTCCTCATTGTCCGTGGGAATGGTACCGGAGGATTGGAGGGTGGCAAATGTTGTCCCCTTGTTCAAAAAACGTAGTTGGGATAGTCCAGGGATTTACAGAGCAGTGAGCCTTACGTCTATGGTGGGCAAGCCGTTGGAAAGGATTCTAAGAGATAGGATCTATGAGCATTTAGAGAATCATGGACTGATTTGGGACAGGCAGCATGGCTTTGTGAAGGGAAGATCAGGTCTCACAAGCCTGATAGGGTCCTTTGAGGAGATGACCAGGAAGATTGATGAGGATAGTGCAGTAGATGTGGTCCACATGGATTTTAGTAAGGCGTTTGACAAGGTTCCACATGGAAGGCTTCTTCAGAAGGTCAGAGGGCATGGGATCCAGGGAGGCTTGGCTGTGTGGATTCAGAATTGGCTTGCCTGTAGAAAGCAGAGGGTTGTGGTGGAGGAAGTGCAGTCAGATTGGAGGGCTATGACTAGCGGTGTCCCACAAGGATAGGTTCTGGGACCTCTACTTTTGGTAATATTTATTAATAACTTGGATGAGGGGGTAGAAGGGTGGGTTAGCAAGTTTCCAGATGACACAAAGGTCGGTGGTGTTGTGGATAGTGTGGAGGACTGTCAAAGATTGCAGAAGGATATTGATAGGATGCAGAGCTGGGCTGAGAAGTGGCAGATGGAGTTCAATCCGGAGAAGTGTGAGGTGGTACACTTTGGAAGGACAAACTCCAAGGCGGAGTACAACGTAAATGGTAGGATTCTGGGCAGTGTAGAGGAGCAGAAGGATCTGGGGGTTCATATCCACGGATCATTGAAAGTTGCCTCACAGGTGGATCGGATAGTTAAGAAAGCTGATGGGATGTTAGCTTTCCTAAGTCGTGGGATCGAGTTTAAGAGCCACGAGGTAACGATGCAGCCCTACAAAACTCTGGTTAGATCATACTTGGAGTACTGTGTCCAGTTCTGGTCGCCTCATTATAGGAAGGATGTGGAAGTGTCGGAAAGGGCACGGAGGAGATTTACCAGGATGCTGCCTGGTTTAGAGAGTATGGATTATGAGGAGAGACAAAGGGAGCTAGGGCTTTCCTCTTTGGAGAAAAGGAGGATGAGAGGAGACTTGAGAGAGGTATACAAAATTTTAAGAGGAATAGATAGACAGCCAGCGCCTCTTTCCCAGGGCACCAATGCTCAATAAAAGAGGGCACGGCTTTAAAGTAATGGGTGGGAAGTTCAAGGGAGATATCAGAGGGAGGTTTTTCACCCAGAGAGGGGTGGGTGCATGGAATGCGCTGCCTGGGGTCGTGGTGGAGGCTGATACGTTGGTCAAGTTCAAGAGATTGTTAGATAAGCATATGGAGGAATTTAAAATGGGGGGGTATGTGGGAGGAAGGGGTTAGATAGTCCTAGGCGTGGTTTAAAGGTCAGCACAACATGGTGGGCCGAAGGGCCTGTATTGTGCTGTGTTGTTCTATGGAAGGTACAACCTGTACAAAAGGGACAGGTTACACCTGAACTGGAGGGGGAGCAATACTCTTGCGGGCAGGTTTGCTAGAACTGTTGGGGAGGGTTTAAACTAGTTCAGCAGGGGGATGGGAACCAGAGTGATAGGTCAGGGGTTGGTTCATTTAGTGTACAAGTAGATGCAGAGTGTAGCAAGACTGTGAGGAAGGAGAGGCAGTTGAAAGGGCAAAAACTGCAGTCAGTTGGATGGGCTGAAGTGTGTCTACTTTAATGTGAGAAGTATCAGGAACAAGGCTGATGAACTTAGAGCGTGGGTAAGTACATGGAACTGTGACGTGTTGGCCATTACAGAGACTTGGCTATCTCAAGGGCAGGAATGGCTGCTGGATATTCCGGGGTTTAGATGTTTCAAAGTGGACAGGGGCAGAGGTAAATGAGGTGGGGAGCGGCTTTGCTGATCAGGGACAGTGTCGCAG
Organism: Pristis pectinata; assembly: GCF_009764475.1. Taxonomy (NCBI): domain Eukaryota; kingdom Metazoa; phylum Chordata; class Chondrichthyes; order Rhinopristiformes; family Pristidae; genus Pristis; species Pristis pectinata. The sequence goes on from NC_067413.1 coordinate 102,422,679, forward strand.
CTGTAGAAAGGGAGGACGTCATGGAGGAATCATCCACTGAGTCAGTGTGGGTGGACGTCAGAAACAGGAAGGGAGCATTCACTCTATTGGGAGTATTCTACAGACACCCACCGTCCCCCCAGCAGCAGAGACGCCGAGGAGCAGATCGGGTGGCAGATTTTGGAGAGGTGCAAAAATAACAGGGTTGTTGTCACGAGTGATTTCAACATCCTTAATATTGATTGACACCTCCTAAGTGTAAAGGGGATAAATGGGACGGAGTTTGTTCGGTGTGTTCAGGAAGGATTCCTGACACGGTATGTGGACAGGCCAATGAGAGGAGAGGCCATACTGGACCTGGTACCAGGCAATGAGCCTGATCAGGTTTCAGATCTCTCGGTGGGAGAGCATTTTGGAGATAGTGACCATAACTCCTTGACTTTGCCTTGGAGAGAGATAGGAGCAGACGACATGGAAAACTATTTAACTGGGGTAGGGGGAATTATGATGCTATTAGGCCGGGACTGGGGACCGTAAATTGGGAACAGATACTCTTGGGTAAGTGCACAGTGGAAATGTGGAGGTTGTTTACGCAATACTTGCATGGGGTTCTGGATATGTTTGTCCCATTGAGGCAGGGTAAGAATGGTAGAGTGAAGGAACCGTGGTTGACAAGAGATGTAGAATATCTTGTCAAGAGGTAGAAAGCAGCTTACCTGAGGTTTAGAAAGCATGGATCAGACAGGGCTCTGGACAGTTACAAGGTAGCCAGGAGGGAGCTTAAGAATGGATTTAGGAGAGCTAGAAGGGGGCATGAGAAGTCCTTAGCGAGTAGGATCAAGGAAAACTCCAAGTCATTCTACACATATGTGAAGAGTAAGAGGATGACTCCAGTGAGGGTAGGACCAATCAGGGATAAAAGAGGAAACATGTGCCTGCAGTCAGAAGAGGTCTGGGAGGTCCTTAATGAATACTTTGCTTCAGTAGTTACCAGAGAGAGAGACGACGTTTGTGAGGATGGCGTATGACAGGCTGATATGCTAGGGAATGTCGACGTGAGGAAAGAGGATGTGCTGGAACTATTGAAAAACATTAGGATAGATAAGTCACCGGGGCCAGATGGGATCTATCCAAGGTTTTTACGGGAAGCTGGGGAAGAGATTTCTGTGCCATTGGCGACGATCTTTGCGTCCTCACTGGCCACAGGAGTAGTGCCAGATGATTGGAAGGTGGCAAATGTTGTTCCTTTGTTTAAGCAAGGGAGTAGGGATAACCCTGGGAATTACAGACCAGTGAGTCTTACTTCAGTGGTGGGCAAATTACTGGAGAAGACTCTTAGAGAAAGGATTTATGGGCATTTGGAGAAGCATTGGCTGATTAGGAACAGTCAGCATGGCTTTGTGTGGGGCAGGTCGTGCCTCAGGAGCCTGACTGAATTCTTTGAGGATGTGACAAAGCACATTGATGAAGGTGGAGCAGTGGATGTGGTGTACATGCATTTCATTAAAGTGTTTGATAAGGTTCCTCACAGAAAGCTTATTCAGAAAGTCAGGAGGCATGGGATCCAGGAAAACCTGGCTGTGTGGATTCAGAATTGGCTCACACGTGGAAGACAGAAGGTGATGGTACATGGAGCGTATTCTGCCTGGAAGTCGGTAACCAGTGGTGTTCCGCAGGGATCTGTCCTGGGACCCCTGCTCTTTGTGATTTTTATAAGTGACTTGGATGAGGATGTGGAAGGGTGGGTTAGTAAGTTTGCTGATGATAGAAAGGTTGCTGGTGTTATGGATAGTGTGAAAGGTTGCTGCAGATTAAAACAGAATATTGACAGAATGCAGACCTGGGCTGAGGAGTGACAGATGGAGTTCAACCCGGATCAGTGTGAAGTGATACACTTCAGGAGATCGAATTTGAAGGCAGAATGCAAGGTTAATGGCAAGACTCTTAGCAGTGTGGAGGAACAGAGAGATCTTGGGGTCCACGTCCACAGATCCCTCAAGGTTGCTGCGCAGGTCGATAGGGTTGTTCTGAAGGCATATGGAGTGTTGGCCTTCATTAGTCAGGGTATTGAGTTCAAGAGCCATGAGGTGATGTTGCAGCTCCAGAGAACTCTGGTTAGACCACACTTGGAGTATTGTGTACAGTTCTGGTTGCCTCACTAGAGGAAGGATTTGGAAGCTTTCGAGAGGGTGCAGAGGAGATTTACCAGGATGTTGCCTGAATTGGAGAGCATGTCTTGTGAGGATAGGTTGGGTGAGCCAGGGCTTTTCTCTTTGGAGAGGAGGAGGAGGATGAGAGGTGACTTGATAGAGGTGTACAAGATGATAAGAGACATAGATCGAGTGGACAGTCAGAGATTTTTTCCCAGGGCGACAATGGCTAACATGAGGGGATATAGTTTTAAGGTGATTGGAGGAAGATATAAGGGGATGTCAGGGGTAAGTTTTTTTTTCCCCACACAGAGGGTGGTGGGTGCGTGGAACATACTGCCAGCAGAGGTTGTGGGGACATTCGGGACATTTAAGAGACTCTTAGATTGACATATGAATGATGGAGAAATGAGGGGGCTATGTGGTCAGGAAGGGTTAGATAGATCTTAGGGCAGGATAAAACATCGGCACAACATTGCGGGCCAAAGGGCCTGTACTGTGCTGTAATGTTCCATGTTCGATATTCACACTTTTCCGGATTGAATTCCATCTGCTATTTCTCCACCCAACTCTGCATCCTGTCAATATCCCATTGGAACCTCCGACAACATTCTGCACTGTCCAGAACACCTTCAACCTCCGTGTCATCTGCAAACTTACAAACCCATGACTCCACTTCCTCATCCAAGTCAGTTATAAAAAATAACAAAGAGCAGGGGTCCCAGAGCAGACCTCTGCAGAAAACCACTAGTCACCGACCTCTAGGCAGCATACACTCCATCTGCTACCCAACCTCTACCACACAGCCAAGTTTGCATGGATCCCATGCCTCACAACACTCTGAATGAGCCTACCATGGGGAACCTTGTCAAACACCTTACTAAAATCCATATACACCATATCCACCACTCTACCTTCATCAATTTGTTTTGTCACTTCCTTGAAAAGCTCAATTAGGCTTGAGAGGCAAAACCTGCCCCTCACAAAGCCATGCTGACTATCCTTACTAAGACTCTGCTTCTCCAAACGCTCGTAAATCCTGTCCGTAAGAATCCTCTCCACTGACGCAAGACTTGCTGGTCTATATAGTTCCCAGGATTATCCCTATTACCTTCCTTGAAAATCCTCCAATCCTCTGGTACCACTCCTGTGGCCAATGAACCAGCAAAGATCATCGTCAACACCTCAGCAATTTCTTCCCACACTTCCCGTAGGAACCTAGGGTATATCTCTTCCATTATAGTACTGTACAGGTCTTCCCCAAGTTACAAACAACTGACTTATGGACAGCCCGTATTTACGAATGAGCATTTGGGAGACTGTCGGGTTGGATTTGCCGGCTCCTGTGGGGTTGCAGACATCTTTTGCCATGTGGGAACTCAGTTCGTGGTCAAGTTTCCAACTTGCGATCCATTCGGGTTACGAAGAGTTTACAGGAATGGAACACTGTCATAACCTGGGGAGGACCTGTATTGTGAAGTTTCATCTTCAATGCAAGGTCACCAGCTGTAATGCAGTCTCCCCAGAAACTGAAATACCCTAATCGTCCTCCTACTGAATTGACCCATAACTTGAAATTTTAGTACATCTACCTCCTCCGCCTCCAGGCACGTTTCCCCCTTTAGCCCTGGGCGGTCCTACCCTCACTCTCGTCATCCTGTTCTTCACGTATGTATAGAATGCCTTTTCCTTTATCCCACTCAGCAAGGCCTTCTCATGTCCCTTTCTAACTCTTCCGAGTCCCTTCTTGAGCTCTTTCCTAGCTACCTTATAATTCTCAAGAGCCCTGTCTGATTTTTGCTTCCTAAACCTTAAGTATGCTTCCTTCTTCCTCTTGATGTTTCACCTCTCTTGTCAACCATGGTTCCTTCACTCTACCATCCTTTCCCTGTCTCAGTGAGACAAACCTATCCAGAACCCCAAGCAAGTGGCCCCTAAAACACTTCTACATTTCTGCTGTGCATTTCCCTGAGAACATCTGTTCCCAATTTACACTTCCAAGTTCCTGCCTAATACCATCATAATTAGTCCTCCCCCAATTAAATAATTCTGCATATCATCTATTCCTATCTTTGTCCACGGCAATGCTGAAGGTCAGGGAGTCACGATCGCCATCTCCGAAATGCTCACCCACCGAGATGTCTGTCACCTGACCAGGTTCATTGCCTCGAAGCAGATCCAGTATGGCATCTCCTCTAGTTGGCCTGTCTACAAACTGTGTCAGGAATCCTTCAGAGACACACTGAAGGAATTTTTGCCCAAGCTAAACCTTTTGCACAAAGGAGGTGCCAATCAATATTAGGGAAGTTGAAGTCACCCATGAAAACAACCCTGTTATTTTTGCTCCTTTCCAAAATCTGCCTACATACCTGCTCCTCAGTGTCCCAGTGGCTATCGAGTGGGGGTGGGGGGGGGGTGGGCTATAGAATACTCCCAATAGAGTGATCACTCCCTTCCTGTTTCTGACTTCCACCCTCACTGACTCAGTAGACAATCCCTCCACTATGTCCTCCCTTTCTGCAGCTGTGATTCTATCCCTGATTAGCAATGCTGCTTCCCCCCCCCCCCCCCCCCCCCACCACCCGTTTTACTTCCTTCCCTATCCCTTTTGAAATATCTAAACCCTGGAACATCAAGCAGCCAATCCTGCCCTTGCAACAGCCAAGTCTCTAATGGCCACAACATCATAATTCCATGTACTATCCATGCTCCAAGTTCATCACCCTTATTCTTAATACTTCTTGCATTAAAGTAAACTGGTTTCAACCCATCCAACTGACTGCATTTATGCACTATCCACTGTCTATCCTTCCTCACAGTCTCTTTGCATATTGCATCTACCTTCACACCAACTGCTCCATCATCTGACCCAACACTCTGGTTCCCACCCTCCTGCCGACCCAGTTTACCAGGATGCTACCTGGAATAGAGCTATAAGGAGCGGTTGTGTGGACCGGGGATTTTTTTTTTTTACAGAGCATTGAAGGCTGAGGGGAGAATCTTTTTCACAGGATATAAATGTCAAATACTAGAGGACATGCATTTAAGGTGATAGGGGGGAACCCTAATCCCTACTACAGTTTAACAACACTATGACCACTCTGATCACTTTGCACTAAAATGGAACTTCTTTTGTTCTATTTGTGCTTTCTTTTCTTGTAAAAATTGTCTATAATTTATTTTTAATTTATGTTTTACTTGTGAATGCTGCTTATGTGATGCTATGTGCCTGTGATGCTGCTGCAAGTAAGAATTTTTCATGGTACCCATGCATACATGTACTTGTGCATATGACAATAAACCCGACTTTGAACTTTGAAAACTTAAAGGAGATGTGCAGGGAAAGTTTTTTCTAAAAACACAGAGTGGTGGGTGCCTGGATCAGGCTGTCGGGGTAGCGGTGGAAGCAGTTTTATAGTAGCCTTTAAGATGCTCTTAAATAGACACATGAATATGCAGGGAATGGAGGGATATGGATCATGTGCAGGCAGAAGAGATTTAGATTAATTTGGCATCATGTTTGGCGCAGACCTTCTGGGCTGTAGGGCCTGTTCCTGTGCTGTACTGTTCTAGATTCTATGTTCTAAATTACTGTCTGTTTCAGCATTAGAAGACTGATGGAGTCAGTTGTTAGAGAACAGATTTTTTTGACAAGCACCAAGGACTCTGGTCTTCCAAATGTACTTTATGCTTGTGGCACAGATCACTAATAATTAATATATATGATGAACATCATGAATGATAATAATAATGAATAATAATCACTAAAATTATGCTACATTCCAACACAAGTTGTTGTGGAGGATGTAAATGAAGAGTATTCCACTTCCTTGCAACATATCTATTAAAACAATAAAACAACATTAATTTGCTTACCTTTAAGATAGAAATCTGTGAAAAATCTTTTTCCTCAAAATAAGCATGTGTGATGAGTTGCAATTTTGCTTGAAGCAACCCGTAAAGTGGCTATAGAGAAGAAAATTGCAACAAAGTCTATCAATTACTCAAAACATAATATAGAAGCTTCAAGGAATCATACAGCATAGAACAGGCCCTTCGTATCTTTGCCAGGCATCCAATACCCATTCATGCTAATCCCATTTACCAGCACTCGGTCCATAGCCTTCCATGCCTTGGCAATTCTACATTCTTCTAGATACTTCTTAGAAGTTGCAGGTCTCTGCCTCCACCACCCATTCAGTCTGCATTCTAGCTACTCATTGAGTGAGAAAATTCTTCCTCCAGTCCCCTCTTAGTCTCCTTCCCATTACCCTAAACTTATGTCCTCTAGCTTTAGGCACTTCTGCTATGGGGTAAGTTTCTTAATATGTCCCTTATTTATGCCTTTCATAATTTTGTAAATCTCTGTCAGTTCCCCCCTTGCCCCTCTCCATCCCAAGAAAAATAAAGACAGCCTGTCCTGTCTCCCCTCAATCAAAATGCTCCATCCCAGGCAACATTCTAGTCAATCTCCATTTCAAACAGTCCTTCCCATAGTGTGGCCACCAAATTTCTAGCATTTCTATTTTTATTATGGAGAGTTATTTACGATTTACATTTTGATGATGTTGTAAAGCCATTAAATAATTACTCATACAAATGTAGGCAGTAATTTTATATGAATCATTCTTATGTTTATTTCTACCAGGTGCCTGTACTAAAGAAAAACACAAATGTTAAATGTATATTGGAGCATACAGATTTAAAATAGCCTTCTCTGTTGGGATACCACATTATAAAAAACAAATATATGTCAAATTTTGGAATAAAACATGCACTACAAACCCCAAATAGAATCTAAATGAGACTTGAAGTCTCAGAAAGAGGAGGTTAAGCACAGTAATCATGAAGTGCTGGCTCCCATATTCACAATCACACTTCCATACAAGGAACTGTTGCAGTTGTTATGTTGCAGTTGTGCAAGTTGTTGGTGAGGCTGCACTTGGAGTACTGTCTACAGTTTTGATCGCCATTGCGGGAAAGATGTGGTTAAACTGGAAAGAGTGCAGAAAAGACTGACAAGGATGCTGCCAGGACAAGAGGGCCTGAGTTATAGGGAGAGGATGGCCATGCTCGGTCTTTATTCCTTGGAATGTAGGATAATGAGGGATGGCCTTTAAGAAATGTTTAAAATTATGAGAGGCATAGATAAAGTGGATGGTAACAGTCTTTTCTCCAGGATAGGGGAGTTCAAAACTAGGGGCAGAGATTTATGGCGAGAGGGGAAAGATTTAAAAGGGACCTAAGGAGCAATTTTTTCCACGCAGGTGGTGGTGAGTATATGGAACGAGCTGCCAGAGGAAGTGTTGAGGCAGGTACAATAGTATCTTTTAAGAAGCACCTGGATAGGTACATGGAGGGGAGGGGCTTGGAGGGATATGGGCCAGGCACAGGAAATTAGGACTAGCTGGGTGGCACTGTGGTCGGCATGGACTGGTTGGGCCGAAGGGCCCGAATCCATACTGTATTGCTCTTTGACTCCAAAGAGTTCCTGTTCTTAGTTACATGTTCAGTAAAAGCTACTTTTTAAGCTACCTTCAATCTCGAGAGGTAGGAGAAAGCGCTGAAATAGTGGTTGTGCATCTCTGAGCTGCAGTCCTTCCGAAAATAAAATTCAAAGGCACCATGGTGTTTAATAAAATGAAAAGTTTGCCTTTTCTCCAAACAATTTTTACCAGATGTTCCCAGAACAGATGTTCTCTAGTAAATACACTGCAGATATGTGGAGGTTGTTAGGGACCACTTGCATGGGGTTCCAGATAGGTTTGTCCTGCTGAGAAAAGGAAAGGGTGGCAGGGTGAAAGAACCATGGTTAACAGGACTGGTGGAAAGTTCAGTCAAGAGGTAGAAGGAAGCATATTTAAGGTTTAGGAAACAAATATCATATAGGGCTCTTGAGAGTTATAAGGTAGCCAGGAAGGAGCTTAAGAAGGGACTTAGGAGAGCGAGAAGGGGACATGAGAAGGCCTTGGCAAGTAAGGTTAGGGAAAACCTAAAAGGCATTCTACACATACAGTATTTGATGAACAAGAGGATGACCAAGATGAGGGTAGGACCACTCGGGGATGAGGGGGGGGGAAATGTGTCTGGAGGCAAAGGAGGTGGTGTAGGTCCTAAATGAATATTTTGCTTGAGTGTTCACCAGTGAGAGGGACGAATGTGAGGTTAGAACATAGAACACCACAGCACAGTACAGGCCCTTTGGCCCACAATGTTGTGCCAACATTTTATCCTGCTCTAAGATCTATCTAACCCTTCCCTCCCACATGTTCCCCTATTTTTCTATCATTCATGTATTGGTATTGGTTTATTATTGTCACTTGTACCGAGGTACAGTGAAAAACTTGTCTTGCATACCTATCATACAGATCACAGTGCAGTTACATTGAGTTAGTACAGAGTGCATTGAGGTAGTACAGGTAAAAGAACATTATCAGTAATAGTTAGTGACAAAAAAGTGTAGAACGATATAGTAAGGGTATTGGTATATTATTGTCACTTGTACCGAGGTACAGTGACAAGCTTGTCTTACAAACCGATCGTACAGGTAAATTCATTACACAGTGCAGTTACATTGAGTTAGTACAGAGTGCATTGATGTTGTACAGGTAAAAACAATAACAGTCCAGAGTAAAGTGTCACAGCTACAGAGAAAGTGCAGTGCAATAAGGTGCAGGGTCACAACAAGGTAGATTGTGAGGTCATAGTCCATCTCATTGTATAAGGGGACCGTTCAGTAGTCTTATCACAGTGGGGTAGAAGCTGTCCTTAAGTCTGGGGTAATGAGTAGATCTGTCGAGAGCAGCTTGCAACGAGTCACCACACTCCAGCACCATCTAAATGTCCAAACGTATCTGTCCCCGCAACCTCTGCCAGCAGTGCGTTCCATGCACCCACCACCCTCTGTGTAAAAAAGACTTACCTTTGACATCCCCCTTATACCTTCATCTAATCACCTTAAAATTATGTCCCCTCATGTTAGCCATTGTCGCACTGGGAAAAAGTCTCTGACTGTCCACTTGATCTATGCCTCCTATCATCTTGTGCACCTCTGTCAAGTCACCTCTCATCCTCCTCCTCTCCAAAGAGAAAAGCCCTAACTCGCTCAACCTATCCTCATAAGACATGTTCTCCAATCCAGGCAACACCCTGGTAAATCTCCTCCGTACCCTCTCGAAAGCTTCCACATCCTTCCTCTCATGAGGTGACCAGAACTGAACACAATACTCCAAGTGTGGTCTGACCAGAGTTCTAGTACCCCAACTAATGAAGGTCAACACTCCATACACCTTCCGAACAACCCTTTCGACCTGCATGGCAACCTTGAGGGATCTATGGACGTGGACCCCAAGATCCCTCTGTTCCTCCACACTGCTAAGAGTCATGCCATTAACCTTGTATTCTGCCTTTGAATTCGATCTCCCGAAGTGTATCACTTCACACTTATCCGGGTTGAACGCCATCTCCCACTTCTCAGCCCAGGTCTGCATACCATCAATATCCTGTTGTAATTTACAGCAAACTTCTACACTATCCACAACACCACCAACCTTTGTATCATCAGCAAACTTACTAACTCACCCTTCCACATCCTCATCCAAGTCATTTATAAAAATCACAAAGAGCAGGGGTCCCAGAACAGATCCTTGCGGAACACCACTGGTCACCGACCTCCAGGCAGAATACACTCATCTACCACCACCACCTGCCTTCCGTGGGCGAGCCAATTCTGAATCCATACCGCTGAGTTTTCCTGGATCCCACGCCTCCTGACTTTCTGAATAAGCCTTCCATGAGGAACCTTATCAAACGCCTTAATGAAATCCATGTACACCACATCCACTGCTCCATCTTCATCAATGTGCTTTGTCACATCCTCAAAGAATTCAATCAGGCTCGTGAGGCACCACCTGCCCCTCACAAAGCCATGCTGACTGTCCCTAATCAGCCTATGCTTCAGTTCTACACTGGTTAGCGTAGAACAGGAAAATGTGTTGGAGAATGTCGAGGTTAAGAAAGCAGTGTTGGAGCTACTGAAAAGCATTGGGATAGATAAGTCCCCAGGGTCAGACAGGATATACCCCAGGCAACTATGGAGAGCGAGGGAAGAGAATGCTGGAGCGTTAACAATGATCTTTGAGTCCTCCCTAGCCACAGGAGTGGTACCAGAGGATTGGAGGATGGCAAACATTGTTGCATTGTTCAAGAAATGTAAAAGGGATAACACGGGGAATTGTAGACCAGCGAGTCTTACATCAGTGGTGGACAAACTAATGGGGAGGATTCTTGGGGATAGGATTTATGAGCTTTTGGAGAAGCACAGTCTTATGAGGGATTGTCATTGTGGCTTTGTGAAGGGCAGGTCATGCCTCACGAGCTTAACAAAATTTCTTTTAAGTGACAAGACAAATTAAAACCATAGAACACTACAGCACAGAAAAACAGGCCATTCGGCCCTTCTAGTCTGTGACGAAACATTATTCCGCTAGTCCCATTTATCTGCACCCAGTCCATAATCCTCCAGACCTCTCCCGTCCATGTATCTATCCAATTTATTCTTAAAACTCAAGAGTGAGCCCGCATTTACTACATCAGATGGCAGCCCGTTCCATAGTCCCACCACTCTTTGAGTGAAGAAGTTCCCCCTAAACCCTTCCACCCTAAAGCCATGTCCTCTCATACTTATCTCTCCTAATCTAGGTGGAAAGAGCCTATTTGCATTAACTCTGTCTATACCCCTCATAATTTTCTAAACCTCTATCAAATCTCCCCTCATTCTTCTGCGCTCCAAAGAATAAAGTCCTAACCTGTTCAATCTTTCCCTGTAACTCAACTCTTGAAGACCCGGCAACATTCTAGTAAATCTCCTCTGCACTCTTTCAATCTTACTGATATCCTTCCTATAGTTAGGTGACCAGAACTGCACACAATACTCCAAATCTGGCCTCACCAATGTCTTATACAACCTCACCATAACATCCCAACTCCTATACTCAATACTTTGATTTATGAATGCCAGGATGCCAAAAGCCTTTTTTACAACCCTGTCTACCTGCGACGCCACTTTCAGGGAATTATGTATCTGAACTCCCAGATCCCTTTGTTCCTCCACACTCCTCAGTGCCCTACCATTTACTGTGTATGTCCTCCCTTGATTTGTCCTTCCAAAATGCAACACCTCACACTTGTCTGCATTAAATTCCATCTGCCATTTTCTGGCCCATTCTTCCACTTGTTTCAGATCCCTCTGCAAGCTTTGAAAGCCTCCCTCGCTGACCACTACACCTCCAATCTTAGTGTCATCAGCAAACTTACTGATCCAATTTACTACATTATCGTCTAGATCATTGATATAGACAACAAACAACAATGGCCCCAGCACAGATCCCTGAGGCACACCACTAGTCACAGGCCTCCAGTCTGAGAAACAATCGTCCACCACCATCCTCTGTCTTCTCCCACACAGCCAATTTCGAATCCAGTTTACAACCTCTCCATGGATACCTAGTGTCTGAACCTCCCATGTGGGACCTTGTCAAAGGCCTTACTAAAGTCCATGTAGACAACATCCTTCATCTACTTTCTTGGTAACCTCCTCGAAAAACTCCACAAGATTCGTTAAACACGATCTACCACGCACAAAGCCATGCTGACTATTCTTAATCAGCCCTTGGTTGTCCAAATACTTATATATCCGATCTCTCAGAATACCTTCCAATAATTTACCCACTATTGATGTCAGGCTCACTGGCCTGTAATTACCTGGCTTACTTTTTAGATCCTTTTTTAAACAACGGAACAACATGAGCTACCCTCCAGTCCTCCGGCACCACACCCGTGGCTAAGGACATTTAAAATATATCTGCCAGGGCCCCTGCAATTTCTACACTACTCTCCCTCAATGTCCGAGGAAATATCTTATCTGGCCCAGGGGATTTATCTACCTTCATTCGCTGTAAGGCAGCAAGCACCTCCTCCTCTATAATCTCTACATGTTCCATGACTCTGTTCCTTGTTTCCCTTCCTTCCATATCCACTATAATTGATGAAGGTAGTGTGACGGATGTGGTATCTATGGATTTTAGCAAAGCATTTGACAAGTTTCCCCATGGTAGGCTCATTCATAAGGTCATAAGGTATGGGATCCATGGAAAATTGGCTGTGTGGATTCGAAATTGGCTTGCCCACATAAGGCAGAGGGTGGTTATAGAAGGGGAGTATTTGACCTGGAGGTCAGTGACTTGTGTTTATTTTCAAAACTTTATTTATACAGCACGATAACAGGCCCTTCTGGCTCAACAAGCCCGCGCCACCCAATTACACCCATGTTGACATACTAACCCGTCTCTCTTTGGAATGTAGGAGGAAACTGGATCACCCAGAGGAAAGCCACACAGTCATGGGGAGAACGTATAAACTCCTTCCAGACAGCAGCAGGAATTGAACCCTGATTGCTGGCACTGTAATAGTGTTACGCTAACCGCTACACTACCATTCTGAGGCCCCTGCTCTTTGTAATTTTTATAAATGGTTTGAATGAAGAAGTAGAAGGATGGGTTGGTAACTTTGCAGATAACATGATGGTTGGTGGTGTAGTAGATAGTGAAGAAGGTTGTCATAGGTTGCAACGGGATTTAGACAGGATGCAGAGCTGGGCAGAGAAATGCCAGATGGAACTGAGAGATCTTGGGGTCCAAGTACATAGATCTCTCAAAGTTGCCTCACAAGTGGATCAGGTGGTTCAGAAGGCATATGGTGTGCTGGCCTTCATTAGCCGGGGGATTGAGTTCAAGAGCCGAGAGGTAATGTTGCAGCTCTATAAGACTCTAGTGAGACCACACTTGGACTATTGTGTTCAGTTCCAGTCACCACATTAGAGGAAGGATGTGGAAGCTTTGGAGAGGATGCAGAGGAGATTTACAAGGATGCCATCTGGGTTGGAGAACATGTCTTATGAGGAGAGGTTGAGCAAGTTAGGGCTTCTTTCTTTGGAGCGACGGAGGATGAGAGGACACTTGATAGAAGTATATAAGATTATGAGAGGCACTGACGGAGTTGACAGCCAGCATCTTTTTCCCAGGGCGGTAATGGGAACTCAAGGTCACCCGTTTAAGGTGCGTGGAGGAAAATTCAGGGGAGATGTCGGAGGTATGTTTTTCTTTTCCCCCCACACAGGCAGTGGTGGGTGCCTGAAATGCACTGCCAGGGGTGGTGGTAGGGGCCGACACGACTGGGTCATTTAAGAGACTATTAGATTGGCACATGGACGAAAGAAAAATAGAGGGTTATGGGAGGTGAAGTACAGAGGGGGGATTGATTGAATGGGGATAAGGTTTATATTGGTCGGCACAACATCGTGAGCCGAAGGGTCTGTACTGTGCTGTATTGTTCTACGTTCTATTTCTTGTCTGTAGTATTGTAATCCTCTTACAATCCCTCCATAATGATGAAAATTTGAATACAGGCACACAGACTTGCATCATTCTAAGGAACAGTAATGATTGGGACAAATGACCAACAAAAACCCATTTCAGAAGCATATATCCATCAGAACATTAGGTACAATCAAAGACCTTAAATGGTGTCAGCCTTGCCTTGGTAATAGCAGTGTCATTTCTGAACCACTTAAGAGACTGGAGGACATAATGTAGATTGACAAAGTCATGTCATTCTGAGGGAGAGTAGCACAATTGGAAGTGTCAATTTTATCCATACCTGCAACACCATCTGTTCTGTTCAGTGGGTGCAAAAGATCTAAATTTATTGAGGAATTCTTCCACTGCCCAAGTTAGTAATTAACCTTAAGCATCCCCAATCCCTTACCACCTCTCTCCAGGACACCTTGCATGCCTTCTACCATTTTGACACCTTCTGATTCCCTGGCCCCCACTGCCTCATCATCATCATGGACTTCCAGTCTTAATACACCTCTACTCCCATCAGAAAGGTCTTAGGGCCCTCTGCTTCTTTTTGGAACAAAGATCCAACCAGTTCCCCTCCATCAATACTCCCATCCACCTGGCACAACTTGTTCTTACCCTGAACAACTTCTCTTTCATTTCCTTTCACTTTCTACAAATCAAAGGTATAGCCATGGACACTCACATGGGCCAAAGCTATGCCTGTCTTTTTGTTGGCTACTACTTGGAACAGTCACCTTGGTCCTCACCTTCCACCCTATCAGCCTTCGCATCCAGCACATCATCCTTCTTCATTTCCGCCAGCTGCAATGGAATCCCACCACCAGTCACATCTTCCTCTCCCCACTCCTTTCTATCTTCCACAGGGACCACTCTCTCCATGATTCCCTGGTTTTCCCATCCCTCCCCACCTACCCCTCCCTTGTCAAGGGTTTCAAAGTTTTAGGAAGCTTTAGAAAGGGTTTCAAAGTTTTAGGAAGAATAGAGAGAAGGGTAAAAGAGGGGGAGGAGTTGCAATACTAATGATATAATATATCAGCTGCACTCCGGGGAGACATAATGGAGGTCTTGGACACAGAGTCTATATAGGTCAAACACAGGAACAGAAAGGGTGCAATCACTCTCTTGGGGGTGTACCACAGACCTCCCAATAGCCACCGGCACATTGAGGAATGAATGTGCAAACAGATTAGGAAAATGTGTAAAAATTACAGGGTTGTGGTCATGGGAGACTTCAAGTGACCTAATATAAATTGGGACCTTTTTAGTGCAAGGGGGTGAGATGGGCAGAATTTCTTGTGTATCCAGAAGGGGTTCTTAAATCAATATGTTGACAATTCAACAAGGAGAGAGGCTATTCTGGACCAGGTGTTGGGTAATGAGCCTGGCCAGGTGACTCATCTATCAGTGGGTGACCAATTGGGGAACAGTGACCACAGCTCATTAACTTTGAGGATAACTACAGATAAGGATAGGTACGGAGCTAGCAGGAGGATTTTAAATTGGAGCATGTCAAATTATGAAGGTATAAGGCAGGAACAAGGTAGAGTAAACTGGGAACACCTTTTTGCTGGCAAGTCCACGTCGAGCATGTGGAAAGTGTTTAAGGATCAAATACATTGGGTACAGGATAGGTATGTCCCAATTAGAAGGAAGGACATGAATGGCAAAATAGGGGAACCTTGGATGTCCAGAGAAGTGATGAACGTAGTCAAGTATGCAGAGCTTCAGAAGTTAGGATCAGACAGAGTACGCGAGGACAGAGCACGCGAGGATCAGACAGAACACGCAGGTTGCTGAGAGAGGCAAGAGAGGAAATTGCTGGGGCCTTGACCAGTATCTTTGTGTCCTCTTTGACCATGGGTGAGGTCCCGGATGACTGGCGAGTGGCTAATGTTGTTCCTCTATTTAAGAAAGGAGCAAGAGAAAATCCAGGGAACTAAAGACTGGTGAGTCTCACGTCAATTGTAGGGAAATTGCTGGAGAAACTTCTTCGAGATAGGATGTACGAGTATCTGGAATCCAATGGCCTCATTAGGGAAAGTCAGCATGGCTTTGTGCGGGACAAGTCATGTCTTACTAACCTGGTTGAGTTTTTTTGACAAGGTGATGAGAGAGACTGATGAAGGTAGAGCTGTGGATGTCATCTATATGGACTTCAGTAATGCTTTTGACAAGGTCCCACATAATGGGTTAATCAAGAAAGTTCAGGTGCATGGGGTCAGTGGAGAATTGGCTGTATGGATCCAGAACTGGCTTGCCCATGGAAGACAGAGGGTGGTGGTTGAAGGGACTTATTCAAGCTGAAGGCCTGTGAGTAGTGGTGTTCCACAGGGATCTGCAGTGGGACCTCTCCTGTTTGCAATATGCATAAATGACCTGGATGAGTATGTTGATGGGTGGGTTAGTAAGTTTGCAGACGGTAATCAAAGACCCCACCCACCTGGGTCATTCCCTCTTCTCTCCTCTTCCATCAGGTAGAAGACACAGGAGCCTGAGGGCACGTACCACCAGACTTAAGGACGGCTTCCACCCCACTGTGATAAGACTATTGAATGGTTCCCTTATACGATGAGATGGACTATGACCTCACGATCTACCTTGTTGTGACCTTGCACCTTATTTCACCGCACTTTCTCTGTTGGTACAACATTTCACTCTGTAATGTTATTGTTTTTACCTGTACTACATCAATGCACTCTGTACTAACCCAATGTAACTGCACTGTGTAATGAATTGACCTGTATGATCGGTATGCAAGACAAGTTTTTCACTGTACCTTGGTACAAGTGACAATAATATACCAATACCAAGAATAGTGGAGTTGTGAATAGTGTAGAAGACTGGCGACGGATACAGCGTGATATAGAACAGTTGCAGATGTGGGCAGAGAAATGGCAGATGGAGTTTAACCCAGATAAATGTGAGGTGTTGCACCTTGGTAGGACTAATGTCAAGAGGCAGTACACTCTGAAGGGCAAGACCCTTAACAGTGTTGAAGAGCAGAGAGACCTTGGGTTGCAAGTCCATGGCTTATTGAAAGTGGGTACACAGGTAGATAGGGTGGTTAAAAAGGCTTATGGAATGCTTGCTTTCATTAATCGAGGTACTGAGTATAGGAGTCAAGAAGTTATGATGCATCTCAGTCGAACTCTGGTTAGGCAGCATTTAGAGTATTGTGTGCAATCCTGGTCACCTCACTATAGGAAGGATGTTGAGGCTTTGGAGAGGGTGCAGAGGAGGTTTACTCGGATGCTGCCCGGATTAGAGGGCATGTGCTATCAGGAAAGGCTGGACAAACTCTGTGCCTGAGCTTGAGAGTTTCACCCTGCAGAGTCAGGAGTTGGAGCCAGATTTGGAGCGGGACCTTTGAAAAGAGGCGAGTCTCTGTGGCTGAGCATGAGAGTTTCACCTTGCTGGAGTCTAAACAAGGCACAATTGTTGGCAGTTGATTGGCTTGTTAACAGCAACAAATGAAGGTAAGGCAAGTATAAGTGGAGCGGTCATTTTGGGAGCAGCCATTGCATGAGTGGACCAGTGTAAGAGTGGGGAACTGAGGCTTTGGTTCAAGAGGCTTCAGTGAGAAGAGGCAAAGGTAAGTCTCTGGTAAGTTCTTTTCTTTCTTTGATTTGGTGTTCCCTTCAGTGCCAGGACAGAGTAGTGAGAATGGCTCCAGGGTCAGTGGTGTGTTCAGCTTGTGAGATGTGGGACTTCTGGGAGACATCCAGTCTCCCTGATAACTACATCTGCATGAGGTGCATCCAGCTGCAGCTCCTTACAGACAGTACTAGGGAACTGGAGCTGCAGCTGGATGACCTTCAGCTCCTACAGGATAATGAGTACATAGACAAGAGCTACAAGGAGGCAGTCACTCCTAAGCTGCAGGAGGCAGGTAGCTGGGTGACTGTCAGGAGAATGACAGAGAATAGGCAGGTAGTGCAGAGTACCCCTGCGGCCATTCCCCTCAACAACAGGTATACCGCTTTGGATACTGTTGGTGGGGACGACCCACCAGGGGAAAGCTGCAATGACCAGGTCTCTGGCACTGAGCCTGGTTGTGTGGTGCAGAAGGGAAGGGGAGAGAAGAGGAGGGTGGCAGTGATAGAGGATTCCACAGTAAGGGGGGCAGACAGAAGATTCTGTGTATGTGAAAGAGACTCCTGGATAGTACGTTGCCTCCGTGGTACCAGGGTCAGGGATGTCTCAGATCAGGTCCACAGCATTCTGAAGGGGGAGGGTGAACAGCCTGAGGTCAGGTACATATTGGTACCAATGACAAAGGTCGGAAAAGAGATGAGGTCCTGAAGAGGGAATTTTGGGAGTTAGGTAGGAAGCTGAAAAGCAGAACCTCAAGGGTAGTAATCTCTGGATTGCTGCCTGTGCCACATGCCAGTGAGGGTAAATCTGTGGAACTATGACGTGGTGGCCATTACAGAGACCTGGGTGTCACAAGGGCAGGAATGGCTACTGGATATTCCAGGATTTAAATGTTTCTGAAGGGGCAGGGACGGAGGTAAGAGGTGGGGGAGTGGCTTTGCTGACCAGGGACTGTGTCACAGCTGTAGAAAGGGAGGATCTCCTGGAGGAATCATCCACTGATCAGTGTGGGTGGAAGTCAGAAACAGGAAGGAAGCAATCACTCTGTTGGGAGTATTCTTGAGATCTCTTCTTCCCCCCCAATAGCAGCAAAGATGCTGAGGAGCAGATCGGGAGGCAGATTTTTAGAGAGGTGCAACAAAAACAGGGTTGTTTTCAAGGGTGATTTCAACTTTCCTAATATTGATTGGCATCCCCTTAGTGTAAAGGGAATAGATGAGTTAGGTGTGTACAGGAAGGAATCCTGACACTGTATGTGGACAGGCTGAGAGGAGAGGCCATACCGGACCTGGTACCAGGCACTGAGCCTGATCAGGTTTCAGATCTCTCGGTGGGAGAGCATTTTGGAGATAGTGACCATAACTCCTTGACCTTTACCATCGCCTTGGAGAGAGATAGGGTCAGATAATATGGGAAAGTATTTAAGTGGGGTAGGGAGAATTATAATGCTATTAGGCAGGAACTTGGGAGTGTAAATTGGAAACAGATGTTCCTGGGTAAGTGCACAGTGGAAATGTGGAGGTTGTTTAAGGAATACTTGCATAGGGCTCTGGATAGGTTTGTCCCATTGAGGCAGGGTAAGGATGGTAGAGTGAAGGAACCGTGGTTGACAAGAGACATAGAATATCTTGTCAAGAGGAAGAAAGAAGCTTACCTGAGGTGTAGAAAGTATGGATCAGGCAGGGCTCAGGAGAGTTACAAGGTAGCCCGGAGGGAGCTTAAAAATGGATTTAGGAGATCAATAAGGGGGCATGAGAAGTCCTTGGCGAGTAGGATCAAGGAAAACCCCAATGCGTTCTACACTAATGTGAAGAATAAGAGGATGACTAGAGTGAGGATAGGACCAATCAGGGATAAAAGGAAACATGTGCCTGGAGTCAGAAGAGGGAGGTCCTTAATGAAAACTTTGCTTCAGTATTCACCAGAGAGAAAGACCTTGACATTTGAGGATGGCTTACAACAGGCTGATATGCTGGGGCATATCGACGTGACAAAAGAAGTTGTGCTGGAACTATTGAAAAACATTTTGATAGATAAGTCACTGGGGCCAGATGGAATATATCCATGGTTTTTACGGGAAGCCAGGGAAGAGATTGCTGCACCTTTGGCGACGATCTTTGCGTCCTCACTGGCCACAGGAGTAGTGCCAGATGATTGTAGGGTGGCAAATGTTGTTCTTTTAAGAAAGGGAGTAGGGATAACCCTGGGAATTACAGACCAGTGAGTCTTACTTCAGTGATGGGCACATTACTGGAGAAAATTCTTAGACAGGATTTATGGGTATTTGGAGAAGCATCGGCCGATTAGGGACAGTCAGCATGGCTTTGTGGGGGACAAGTCGTGCCTCATGAGCCTGATTGAATTCTTCAAGGATGTGACGAAGCACATTGATGAAGGTGGAGCAGTGGATGTGGTGTACATGGATTTTAGTATGGCATTTGAAAAGATTCCTTACAGAAAGCCTATTCAGAAAGTCAGGAGGCATAGGATCCAGGGACACCTGGCTGTGTGGATTCAGAATTGGCTCGCCTGCAGAAGACAGGTGGTGGTGGTAGGTGGAGTGTATTCTGCCTGGAGGTCTGTGACCAGTGGTGTTCTGCAGGGATCTGATCTGGGACCCCTGCTCTTTGTGATTTTAATAAATGACTTGAATGAGGATGTGGTGTAGGGTGGGTTAGTAAATTTGCTGATGGTACAAAGGTTGGTGGTGGTGTGGATTGTGTAGAAGATGGCTGTAGATTACAACAGGATAGTGATAGAACGCAGATCTGGGCTGAGAAGTGGCAGATGGAGTTCAACCCCGGATAAGTGTGAAGTGATACACTTCAGGAGATCGAATTCGAAGGCAGAATACAAGATTAATGGCAGGACTCTTAGCAGCGTGGAGGACAGAGGGATGTTGGGGTCCACATCCATAGATCCCTCAAGGTTGCCGCACAGATCAATAGGGTTGTTAAGGTGCCGTATGGAGTGTTGGCCTTCATGACTCAGGTATTGAGTTCAAGAGCCACAAGGTGATGTTGCAGCTCTGGAGAACTGTGGTCAGACCACACTTGGTGTATTGTGTTCAGTTCTTGTTGCTTCATTACAGGAAGGATTTGGAAGCTTTAGAGAGGGTGCAGAGGAGATTTACCAGGATGTTGCCTGGATTGCAGAGCATGTCTTATGAGGATAGGTTGAGTGAGCTAGGGCTTTTCTCTTTGGAGAGAAGGAGGATGAGAGGTGACTTGATAGAGGTGTACAAGATAATAAGAGGCATAGATTGAGTGGACAGTCAGATTTTTTTCCCAGGGCGGCAATGGCTAACATGAGGGGACATAATTTTAAGGTGATTGGAGGAAGGTATTAGGGGAATGTCAGGGGTAAGTTTTTTTATACAGAGAGGTTGTGGGAGCAGATACATTAGGGACATTTAAGAGACTCTTAGATAGACACATGAATGATAGAAAACTAGGGGGCTATGTGGGAGGGAAGTGTTAGATAGATCTTAGAGCAGGATAAAATGTCGGCACAACATTGTGGGCTGAAGGGCCTTTACCGTGATGTTGTGTTATGTTTTAAACTTGGGTTCTTTTGTCCGGAGTGGCAGAGGCTGAGGGGTGATCTGTTGAAAGTGCATAAAATTGAGGGGCATAAATAGGGTGGATGAGCAATATCTTTCTCCCATTATTGAGCAATCCAATATCAGGGGGCATGCATTTAAGGTGCGAGGGGGTAGGTTCAGAACGGATGTGAGGGGTATGTTTTTTTTAAACTCAGAATAGTGGATGCCTGGAATGCATTGCCTGATAGGGTGGTGGAGGCAAATTCATTGGGGTTTTTAAGAGGGGCTTGGATGGGCACAAGAATAAGAAAATAGAGGGATATGGGCATTCTGTAGGCAGGAGGGATTAGCTATGTCGGCACAATATTGCAGACCAAAGGGCCTGTACTGTTCTATGTTCTAGCACTTTCGACTGCAATCCAAGGAGGTGCAACATTTATCCCTGTAGCTCCTCCCTCACTACTCACCCAGGGACCCAAACAGTCCTTCCAGGTCAGACGAAGATTCATGTGTACCTTCTCCAACCTAGTCTCCTGCATTCAGTGCTCCAGATGCATCCTCCTCTGATTGGTGAGACCAAGTGTAGATGAGGCGACTGTTTCGTGAAGCACCTGTGGTCTGTTTACAATGGCCATCCCAAGCTCCCAGTTGCATACCATTTCAACTCCCCTTCCCATTCCCACACTGACCTGTCCATCCTCCACCTTCTCCACTGCCAGGATGAGGCCAAACACAGAAGAACACTACCTCATATTCCACCTGGGTAGTCTACAACCAAGTGGTATGAATAATTTCAGGGAACCCACACTTCTTGCATTCCTTTCTCGCTCCTTTTTGTTTTCTGTGACTCCGTGCCCACACAACCCCCACCTTCACAGTTTCATTCCCTTCCCCCACCTGATTCTATCTGCCTGTCATCACTCCCTTATCTGGCTGCATTTATCAAATTCCTTACTTAACAGATTCCAGCATCTGCAGCCTCTTGTTTCTACTTGTCACCTTCCAGCCTCTTTCTCTACCTCGACCATCTGCCCCCTTTTATCCCTAAGCTGTTTCTACCTCTCACCCACCAGCCACCATCTCCCAACTCCACCCTTACCCAAACTGGCTCCACCTGCCCATCATCTCCCTCCTCATCTGGTTTCACCCATCGCCCACCACCCCTGCATCATCCCTCCCTCTCATTTTTATACTCGTTGACTCTGAGTTAAACAGTACAGAAAAAGACCCTTCAGCCCAACTCATCCATGCCATCTAATGTGTCTTCTGATCTGGTCCCATTCGGCCCATATCCCTCTGAACCTTTCCTATCCAATATACCTGTCTCATCTGGCTATCTCCCCTCTACACTCAGTCCTGATGCAGGGTCTTGACCCCAAACATCAACTATCCCTTTGCCTCCATGGATGCTGCTTGACCTGCTGAGATGCTCCAGATTCCAGCATCTGGAGTCTCCTTCCCCCATTTACTTCATTGCTGACTACTTGCTTTGTTAAAAAAAAAATTCCTATCTGACAACAAAGCCATTTAACGGGCTGTAAACCACTTGCAGATGGTACAGGATCAGGAAAAGAGACTTCTAGGTACAAGTTATAAATTTCCACTGAGGCAGCTATCAAATCTAAACTCACTCAATGGTCAACCAATTTTAGATAATAAAACAAAAACTACTCTCACTAACAGTAACTAAATGAATTGCCAGAACACCAAACTTGGCAGAATAGTGGATAGTAAAGGAGGTTGTCTGAGGGTACAACAGGGTCTAGATCAACTGGGAAAGTGGGCAAGGGAACACCTAATGTAACTTAATTCAGATGTGCAAAGTAATGTATTTGGGAAGTCAAACCTGGCCAGAACATAGAGTGAATGGGCCCTGGGGAGTGTTATTGAATTGTGAGATCTTGGGGTAAAAGTACATAGTTCCCTGAAAGTGGTGACATGTGTAGACAGAGTGGTGAGGAAGCTGTATGATCAACTTGCTGTGTTGGCCAATGCCTCTTAAATGTTGCTTTTGTATCTGCTTCCGCCACTTACCCTGGCAGTGCATTCTAGGCACCCACGACTCTCTCATGATTTGTGAAGACAAAGCTCAATCTTCATAGCCAGAGACTGGGGTAAAATTATAATTGTGAACAAGGAAATGGCAGAAAAATCCAACATACAGTATATTCTTTGGTCCTGTAGTCACAAAAGAGGATGGCACCTTGATCTGTTAGATAACCAAAGGTGCAGAACCATAAAGGCATAGAGACACAGTACAGAAACAAGCCCTTTGGCCCACTGTGTCTGAGACTTTTTCCCAATCTACACTACTCCCATTTGTCTGCACTAGGACCATATCCTTCTATTCCCTGCTTATCTAAGTATGTCTAACTGTCTCTTAAATGTAGTAATCATATCTGATTCCACCATCTCCTCTGTCAACAAATTCCAGATATCAACAATGTAAAAAAAAAACTTACTCCTCAGATCCCCTTTAAAACTCCTTCCTCTCACCTTAAACGTATTCCCTCTCATTTTTGATACCCCTACCATGGGAAAAAGATTTTGACCATCTACCATTTCTATCCCTCTCAATCTTATATACTTCTATCAGGTCTCCTTCTCTCCAGGAAAAAGGAACTTAGTCTATCCAATCTCTCCCCATTACTAAAATCCTCCAATGCAGGCAACATCCTCGTGAATGTTCTCCATACTTTCTCCAGCGCAATTATGTCCTTCCTGTAGTGTGGAGACCAGAACTACACACAATACTGCCATATGCCACCTTTACCACCCTATCAACTGCTGCCACTTTCGGGGAACTATGGACTCCTGGCTCCTCAGTTCATCAACATTTACAGTATATGCCCTAACACTTTGTCTTACAAAATGCATCACTTTGCACTTGTCAGGGTTAAATTCCATCTGCCAAGGAGAGATTGAGAGAAAGGAACCAAAGGAAATCAATATTAGTGAAGAAATAGTGCTAAGGAAGATAAAAACTGGAAGTCTCAGAGCCTGATAATTTACATCCCAGAGTAAGAAAGTAAATGACCCCTGAAATAGTGGATGCATTGGTGGTCTTCCAAAGTTGGACTCTGAAGCAATTCGTAAAGAATGGAAGATCCAAATGTAAACACACAATTTAAAAAAGGTAAATAATAAACTGGAAATTACAGACTAATATCAGCTGTGGGGAAAAAATACTAGAATCTATTTAAAAGATGTAATAACAGAACACTTGGAAAGAATTAACTTCAGAGAAGGTAAATTGGATGTGGTGTATTTGGATTTTTGGAAGGAATTTGACAAGATCCTGAACAGGAGGTTGATCAACAATGTTAGAGCACATATAATTGGAGGGTTGGAATGGAGATGGATTGAGAATTGATCATTGGACAGAACACAAAGATTGGGAAAAGAGCAATCATTCTTGGGTTGGCAGGCTGTGACTAGTGGAATACCAGAGGGATTAGTGCTTGGACCTCAGTCTTTCACAATCTATGGCAACTACTTAGTTAAAGGGACCAAATGTCGTATTTTCTAGTTTGCTGATGATATTAAACTAGGTGGGATTGTCTCTTCAAACGATGATGCAAAAAGCTTCAGAAGGATTTTTGGCAAGCTGAGTGAGTGGGCAAGCACATGGCAGATGGAATATAATGTAGAAAAAATGAGGGCATCTACTTCTGTGCACATAACAGAAAATTGGAGTATTTGTTAAATGACGAGTGTGGGTAGTGTTCCTATTCAAAGGGAGCAAGGTACCCGCAGGCCAAAATACAGGTACAACAAATGACTAAAAGGGCAAATAATATATTAGCCTTAATTATGTGAAAATTTGAATAAAAGGAATAACAAAGTCAGATTTTAGTTGTGTAAAGTCTTGGTGAGATCCCCAAACATCAGCAGTATTGTGAACAGTTTTCGATATCCTTACCCAAGAAAGAATATACTTTCCATAGAGGGAATATAGGGAAGATTCCAGGGATGAAAGGTTTACCATGAGATAAGATTAAGAAGACAGTTTAGGACTGAAATGAGATGAAAACTTTTCTTTAGAAGACATGAAACTTTGAAATTCCTAGAGGGGTGTACAAGTTCAGTTGTTATATTTATACAAAACAAAGATCAATAGATTTCTAGGTATGAAGGAAATAAAGGGACATGGGAATAGTAGTGGAAAGTGGCACTGAGGGAGAAGATCAGTGACAATATAGGATACAGAAAATAGATGTCAGAAAAACAGGCTACTCAGCTCAATTGGTCCATGTCGGCATTTATGCTTCTTGTTTGGCTCCTTCAACTCTTCTTCATTTCACCTGATCAATATCTGGCTTCCATTTCAATCTACCCATATCATTCACCTCCACCAATCCTTGTGGTGGTAAGTATCACACTGTACCTTTCTCTAGTAAATTTAATAATTTACTTTGCAGAACTGGGTTTGAAATTAAAATGCAGAACTTCAGGCAGGCACTGTAGTACAGCGGTTAGCATAACATGATGACAGCACCAGACACCCGGGTTCAATTCCCACCACTGTCTGTGAGGAGTTTGTACATTCTCCCCGTGTGTCTGCATGGGTTTCCTCTGGGTGCTCTGGTTTCCTCCCACATTTTAAAGACGTACAGGTTAGGAAGTTGTGGGCATGCTATCTTGGTGCCAGAAGCACAGCAACACTTGTGGGCTGCCCCCAGAACATTCTACACAAAAGATGTATTTCACTGTGTGTTTTGATATACACGTGACTGAAATATATCTTAATTGCCAGTTTACTACTCTAGGTATATCCAATTGGCATCGGTTTGAAAAGATCCGTTAAATATGTGGCTCAATGAGTGGGAGAGCAGAGTTTTTACAGGATGGAAGCAGTTCCTTCAGCCCACCAGTTCTACACTGACCATAAATCTGCCATTTACATTAATTATATATTAGAACATAGAACATTACAGCACACTACAGTCCCTTCGGCCCACGATGTTGTGCTGACATTTTATCCTGCTCTGAGATCTAATGTTTCCCTCCCACAATGCCCTCCATTTTTCTGTCATTCATGTGGCTAAGAGTCTCTTAAATGTCCCTTATGTATCTGCCCCACAACCTCTGCCAGCAGTGCATTCCACGCACCCACCACTCTGTGTAAAAAAAAAAAACTTACTTCTGACATCCCCCTTAATATTATGCATGCTTGTGTTAGCCATTTTCACCCTGGGAAAAAGTCTGACTGTCCACTCGATGTATGCCTCTTATCATCTTGTACACCTCTTTCAAGTCACCTCTCATCCTCTCTCTCCGAAGAGAAAAGCCCGAGCTCACTAAACCTATTAATCATCACATTATCGTTAGTTGCTACCATCCCCCTACATATTTGGGGAAATTCACGGCAGCCAATTAACCTCCCAATCTGCACATCTTTGGGATGTGGGAGGAAACCAGAACACCCAGAAGTAACCCATGCAGTCACAAAGGAAACATGCAAATTTCACACAGACAGAACCCAAAGTCAGGATTGAACTTGGATCTCTGGCACTATGAGGGAATGGTTCAACTAACTGTGCCACAGTATTCATTAATGATACAATGGCAACAGAATGAGAGTGAGGAGTGAAAAGAGGGTGGGAGAATAAACCAATGGGGGAGGCTTCACTTATACCAGACTGGTGCCATTATCCTGGTGGATCAATTAACCAGGGCAAACACAGGGCTGTCAAGTGAGAAGTGCATGGGGGAGAATAGGGTGCAGGTGATGGAACAATTTATAGATTTAACAGGAAAGGTTAAGCAGCAGCAACAAGTAAGTTCTTAGATCTAAGAAAAATTTTGGGTAGCAAAAGTTTGAGAGACCAGAAGAGAGCATTCAAATGTAATTTTGAAAAATTAAATAAAATTAGTTCAAGGAAAATTGTAAAAATTGGAAACGAAGGATTTTAGCTGAATGCATGATCCCTCCTTAAAAAAAAATGAATTCATGGCAATAACTGAGAAAAATGAGTTTGGCTGAATGTTTCGGAAACATAGTTCCACTGTCACTAAGGTCAGAATTTAATATGGCAGAATACTTCTCACTTAAAGGGCAGACAAATGGAAAGGGGTGAGGCAAGCCCTGATAAGGGTGACACAAGGAGGAATGAGCTAGACCCAGAAAGATCATGGAGTAGAATCGATATGGGTATAATCTCTCCCCAAATTATTGGTGCCAATGTCTCAAACTTAAATCTTTCTCTCACATCACCCAGTAATCCATTTGTTTGACTGACCTATTCAAACCAATGCAAATTTGGACTTTACTCAGGTAATTGTATGCAGCGCTCTTCTTTTGTTTATTCAAGGATCTTCAGCAATTTAACTTCAGTGCTTCTCAACACTACCTGGCCAGAAGTAACCCCAAAAACATTTAAATGCTTCATAATAGCGCAAGTGACTTGCATCACTATTTCAGACAAATAACCGACTTTGCGTGCAGATATGATCTGATTGTAAAATTAAGGACATTTGTAAACACACAACTTTAAAGAAAAACGATGTAATCTGAGAGTTAATTTTAGTATTTTCTAATTGCTCAGATTGAAATGATAGGCTGATTTGTTAAAAAGCTTCATTACAAACCTGTCATTTCCAAGCATAGCCAACAACATTCGAAGAATGATTTGTGTTTACATTACTGTGTGCATTTGGTTTAAAATAACATTGGGCAGGAAGTATATTTACCCACATTTCACCAAAACATTGAATTTCCAATCACAACTTTGCCGAAGGCAATCAGTTCAACGTGGATAAGGAAGAGCAAATAAAAGGCTACCTAACATTTAACTGCTTTAATCAATGTGCAGAACATCTCTGTTCCATCCCCAAGACACTTCCAGTTGTCCATCACTTTAATTGTCCATCCCACTTTGACCGCTCTGTTTTTCCATTACTTTTCCAACTCTGCTCAGAATAACCTCATGGAATAGCACCTCATCTTGAATTTGGCACAATCCAGCCTTCAGAACCCAACACCGAACTCAACAATATCAGATAATCAGCCATTCCAATCATAGAACATAACAGCACAGTACAGGCCCTTTGGCCCACAATGTTGTGCCAACATTTTATCCTGCTCTAAGATCTATCTAACCCTTCCCTCCCACATAGCCCTCCATTTTCCTATCATTCATGTGGCTATCCAAGAGTCTCTTAAATGTCCCTAATGTATCTGCCCCCACCACCTCTGCTGGCAGTGCATTCCACACACCCACCACTCTGTGGTTAAAAAAAACTTACCTCTGATATCCCCTTATACCTTCCTCCAATCACCTAAAAATTATGCCCCCATGTTAGCCATTCAGTAATTTTAAATCATTCAGTAATTTTTCCCCTCTCCCCATTTCTGACAACTTCAGATGTCATTTGTCTCCTTCAACGTACATCTACTTCAGATATATTTCCCCCCCCCCCTTTTTAAGCCAGCAGCTCTGCCATATGATATTTAAGCTCTCCTGGTCCCCATTCTATCACCAACCTTCCCTTTTATTCTCTCCTATCTTCTCCTCTTTGTCTCTTAAAACTGATGTCTAACTTTTCCCAGTTCCAATGAAAAATCACCAAATTGAAACATTAACTCTGTCTTCACAAATGTTGCCCAACCAGTTGAGTTTGTCCAGCATTTTGTTGGCACAGAGTCACACGTCATGGAAATAGGCCCTTTGCCCACTAAGTCATTGCCAGCCATCAAACACCCATTTACACTCATCCTACACTAATCCCATTTTATTCTCCCCACTTTCACACCAACTCCCCACAGATTCTACCACCCACGTACATACTTGGAACAATTAACAGTTGCCAACTGACCTACCACCCACAGACCTTTGGGATATGGGTGCAAACCAGAGCATCTGGGAAAATCCACTTGATCACAGGGAGAGCATGCAAACTCCTCATATTGTATTTTTGTTTCAGATTTCCAAGATCTACAGATTTTTTTTGCTTTTGAGCAACTTGAACAAGCCCTTTTTCAGAAGGGAAGAATAACTTCCCAGTAGGCCCATCAGAACCAGTTCATTCAATGGATTCCAACAGAAAAGTTATAAATAAAGTCAAAAATAAAATTAAGTCTGATCAGCATCAAGGCTTGTTATTATTACTTTCAAACCAGACAACAAAACAAAAGAAGTTCAATGAAATGGTACTTTCTCCTATTGCTTCCCAAAATTTTATATTTATTTTATTAAAGAAAATGCATTTGATATGTATTTGAGAAAAATTTAGTGAATTACCAGCCTACTGAGCACACAGACACTCTTTTGAACAGTTTCTCTCGTGACATCTGCTTGACGAACCTTCAGGGTCTGAAATTAAGCAACATTTGTTAAGAATGAAGCCCTTACAGAAATATAGACAAATTTTCACAGCTTGATATAGAGAATGAAATGAATAAAACAAAGGATGATCATGACAATGGAAGAAAAAAAGTTATGTCTGCATTAAAATGCTGCAGCAATAGCTTGGTAAATCATTTAAGATAATTTCTCTACAAGTTAAGTTCCAAAACAGTGTTGGATGAACTTCAGAAAGGTAAGCTAGCAATTACAAGACAATCATACAATTACAAAGTTACATGGCTGGCAGCCAGGTGATCAATGGAGTCCATGTTGGTTCCATGCAAGAACAAACACTCCCACTGCTCCACCCTATCCCCTTAAGATCTTATTTTGCCTTTCAGTACTTATCGAGCACCATAACTGAATTTACTTCCATTACCTCCCCTACGTTCAATATTATAAAAACATTTCGTCATATCACTTTTGTTTCTCTTGCCAATCATTACATTCTGCAACCTCTTGTTTTTTTTTTGAAGGATTTCTCTCGATCTGTTCTGTTCCAAGGAGAACACTACCAACTTTTCTGGTCTATCAATGTAACTAAAATCACTCATTGCTGGAATCATTCTTGTAAATCTCTTCTACATCCTTTCTGAAGTCTTTATGTCTTTCCAAAAGTGTGGTGCTGAGAACCGAACTCAATACCTTAGTTTAGGCTGAAACTGGCTAAAAAGGAGCAGAAATGGGTCAAAAATATTCCTGTACACAAAACAGTATTAGTCAGTTTCATAGCTCCACCCTCATGTAGGTCCAATCGAAGACTGAATTACATCCTTTACAGTACCCTAACACTCACTCTAGATTGGTCACCTACACCAAGAACTGGTGGGGACAAGGGTAGCTACCAAAGATACTGGTTGTTCTCCCCCTGGCTTCTTCACTCCTCCTCCAATACAGTAGCACATCTATAAAAAAAATTATTTTTGCATAAGCTGAAATATTATTCAGTGTGTAACCTGAGCTCCAAGAGTAACTAAGTTATGTTATCTTTGTGCCCTCCTCCAAGAAAAAGTTAAAGTTGTCAACTTTAACTGGCATTGAGAGACAGTTATAATCAATTCAGGTAAAAGAGTACTGATTTTTCTATCACTTATGGTCCAATAAAGCAAGTTCCAAATATTAAAAGGGCTTTTTGGAAATACAGACAATAACCCCAGAAAATTTCACAAAATGCATGTTATTGACTGCTTGAGTATTAAACAAAAGAAGTTATAATAAACTATGGTAGTCTTTTCTTCCCTCAAACACAACTTGCAAAACAGTTCTTCCTCAGCTGCCATAACAAATTATTTGTTATATTTTCAGTAAGGAAAACACACCTTGGCGTCAATCTGACGGTAGCAAGAAACACCATAAACTGTCTTTTGATTTCCACTTCTTGGAGGCAAATGAAAATAAACGGTATCTGAAGGAGAGAGAAAAACAATTATATCATAGAACAGTACTGCACAGGAACAGGCCTGTCGGCCCACCACATCTGCACTGACCATGATGCCAATCTAAACTATTTCCATCTGCCTTCACATGATCCATACCCCTTCATTCTCTGCCTGTTCATGTGTCTTTTTAAATGCCTCTTAAATGTTGCTGTCATATCTGCTTCCATTACCTCCTCTAGCAGCACATTCCAGGCACAAACCACTCTTTATGTAAAAAAAAAGTTAACTGGCAAATCTCCTTTAAATTTTCCCCCTCTCACCTTTAATCTTTGCCCTCAAGTATTTGACATTTCCACCCAGGGAAAAAAAACTACTCTGACCATCTACCCAATCTATGCCTCTCATAATTTTATATATTTCTATCAGGTCGACCCTGAGACTCCAGAGAAAACAATTCAATTTTGTCCAACAGAGAATTGTAAGGAGAGGTTGAAGCTCTTGTACCCTATTCTTTCCTATAGTTTGGAAATCAAAACTGCACATTATCCTCCAAATATGGCCTAAATAACATTTTGTACAGCCGCAACACGACTTCCCAACTTTTAAATACAACACCCTGGCTGATGAAGGCAAGTATGCCAAATGCCTTCTTTACCACCCTATCCACTTGTGTTGCCAATTTAAGGAAAATTCTGGTCTTGTTCCCCAAGATCACTCTGTACATCAATGCTCCGAAAAGTCCTGCCATTTACTTCTACTTTCCTCTTGCATTTCACCTCCAAAAATGCATTAGCTCACACTGGTCAGGATTAAACTCCATCTCCCATTTCTCTGCCCAAATTTCCAACTGATCTGTATCCTTCTGTATCCTTTGACAACCCTCCTCGTTATTCACAACTCCACCAATTTTCAAGTCATCTGCAAAATTAATAATCAGACCACCTATATTTTCATCAAAATCATTAACATAAATTACAAGCAACAGAGGTCCCAAAACTGATCCTTTCAGAACACCACTGGTCACAGACCATCAGTCAGAAAAACCCTCTACTGCTATCCTCTGTCTTCTATGGCCAAGCCAATGTTGGATTCAATTTTCCAGCTCACCATGGATCCCATGTGTCTTAATCTTCTGGACCAGTCTACCACGAGGCAGAGACCTTGTCAAATGCTTTGCAGAAGTCCCTGTAGTCCCAACATCCACTGCCCTACTGTCATCAATCATGTTCATCACTTCCTCAAAAAAAAATCAATCAAATCTGTGAGGCAGAAGCTCCCCAGCACAAAGATATACTGACTATCCCAAGGCCATGCTTTTTCAAATGTGAGTAAATCTTGTCCTTAAGAATCTTATCCAGTAAACTGTAGCAAGAAACAACTGCCAGAGGAACTCAGTGGGTCGAGCAGCATCTTGGGGAGGGCAGGGAAGGTGAGAGGAATTGTTGAAGTTTTGGGTCGAGATCCTGCATCAGGACTGAGTGGAGAGGGAAGATAGCTGTCATAAAAAGGGGAGGGGGAAGGGTGAGACAGGGGCCGGGAGGTGATTGATGGACCAAGAAAGGGTGAAGGATGATGGGTAGGAGCCAGGTAGGAGAGGAAGAGGAGTGGTTCTCCACTCCCTGCCACTGATACAAGGCTCACAAGCTGATAACTTCCTGGTTTGTCCCTGTTCCCCTTAATGAACAAAGATCATTGATTAATATATAGGAAGCAGGAAAGAACTTAAACAAGACACTAAGAGGACTAAATGGGGCCATGAAATGTCCTTGGCAAGTAGGATTAAGAAGAATCCCATGGCATTTTATAGATTTATTAGCCGCAAGAGGGTTGCAAGGGAAAGGGTCGGTCCATTATTTCTTCCTGCTTCCTTTATATTTGTCAAGGGCCTTTTTTTTTTAAAAAGTTATTCTCCAGATCTCTGTCAGGGTCCCAGCGATCTCCTCCCTTGCTTACCTCAGTATCCTGAGATAGATCCCATCAGGCCCTGGATACTTATCCAACTCAATGTTTTTCAAGACACCGAAGACTTTTTTTTCATGTCAAAATGCCTCAGAATATCAACATACTCATCCCAAATCTCACCATCATTCATACCCTTCTCCTTGGTGAATTCCAATGCAAAGTACTTATTAAGGACCTCACCCACCTTCTCTGGCTCTCTGAAGAAGTTCCCTCCTTTGTCCTTGAATGGACCTACCCTACCCACTTGCTCCTAATATATGAATAAGATGCCTTGGAATGATCCTTAATCTCTAGCATCTGCAGTCTCTTGTGTGTCCTTAATCCTGTTTGCCAAAGACATTTCATGGGCCCTTTTAGCCCTCCTAATTTCTTATTGAAGTTCTTTTTTGCTTACTTTATATTTGTCAAGGGCCTTGTCTGGTTTCAGCTTCCTAAACCTTATATATGCTTCATTTTTATTTTTGACTAAACTTGCAATATCTCATGTCATCCAAGGTTCTTGAACCTTACCCTCTTCATCTTTTATCCTCACAGGAACATGCTGGTCTTGAACTCTGATCAACTGGCCTTTACATCTGACATTTATTCATCATTTAGATTTCAGGTTAGGGTTTTCTTCTATTTTCTCCACTTCCTGCCTAAAACTGTTGTTATTAGCCTTCCTGCAACTTAGCACTTTCACCCAAAGACCAAACATATCCTTATCCGTAACTATCTTAGAACTTACAGAATTGTAGTCCAGAGGACATGGATTTAGAGCAAGGGGGAGAGAGATTTAGGGGGGATAGGAGGGGGAAATTCTTTTGCTGGCGAGTACCTGGAATGCACTGCCTGAGAGAGTGGTGGAATCTGGGTTCAGATAACCACTTGGATTGCTGAAGCATAAAAGGCTATGGACCAAGTGCTGGGAGACAGGATTAATATGGATGAGTACCAACTGATCTGTGTGGATGAGTTGGGCTGAATAGCCATTTCAGTGCTGTATCATTCTATGACTTGTATGACAATAACTTTTACGTTCCCAAAATGCTCTCCTACTGAAACTCCGATCACCTAGCCTTGGAAATAGCCTTGGGAAAAAAAAACCCTAACCCTGATTCCCCTATACAAGGTCTAGTACGGCCCCATCCCTCGAGCACAAGATGACCAGTAAAAACAAAAATGATTCTTTGGCCAAGTCGAAAATTGGCCTTACACCAATTTAAACCTTAATTACATAGAACAGTACAGCACAGGAACAGGCCCTTCGGCCCACAATGTTGTGCCAAACTAATTACATTAGTAATAAAATGCCCAGCTAAACTAATCCTTTCTGCCTACACAATATCCATATCCTACCATTTCCCTCACATTCATGTGCCTATCTGAGAACTTCTTGAATGCCCCTATTGTATTTTCTGGTCAATCCCTTTCCTTTTCCATAATGTCACGAACCAGCAACAAAAGAAACACACTGAGCATGATTCAGTGTTAAAAACTATTTTATTAATCACTACTTATGATAATACGTAAAATAAAAGTAAAAATGTTAGTATGTTAGAATTCAAAAATGTTAAACCTCGAACGTTAACCCCAAAACTAAACTCGTCGTGTGTGTGTGTGACAAAGTCCCAAACTCCAAGTTCCGGAATGGTTCTTAAAATTCAGTTCCGCAAGTCATAAGGTGAAACATGAGCAAGGGCTTCTTCAACAACCACCGTTGTCTGAAGATAAGACGTAGATGTAGAAAAACAGAGAGAGAGTACATACGAAATCCAAATGTTCCACGATGGAACCCAAACGACACTCCAGTGTTTACTTGGTAGTGACTTCCTCACCCCGAAAAGCATCCGAATCGTGGTCGTCCACACAAATACCTGTTTCCTTCTACAGGTCAGCAACAAAGTGAACTCCACCGGATTACTTCCAACTTCCATACATGGATTTCAGTGGCAGACACAGTTATTGTTTCTCATCCATCAATAGAGAACACGAGCAGGCTGGTGTCTCTCTCCCTTCTCTCTCTCTCCTTCTTCTTCTAACTTCTTCAACAACGTCAATACGTCCTTTATCTTCTATTGACGTAAGCATGCCCCACACACACATACACACTCTATCTTAAAGGGACTTTCACTGAGTCCGTAACAATAAGGACTTTAAAATATATGAGTTATGGTCACTATTTCCAAAATGTTCTCCTACTGACACTTCCTCCACTTCACCAGTTACATTCTCCAAGGTCCAGTCCTTCACTGGTATATCTACATCTTGCATCAAAAAGCTCTCCTGGACACACATCAAAAGTTCAACCCTTTCTGAGTCTTTAATGCTAAGGTAATCCCAGTTAATATCTGAAAACTAAAGTCCCCTATTACAATAACACTTTTTATTACATCTCTCTGATATCTCCCTCCATACCCGTTCCTCTATCTCCTGTTGTCCAGTCTGTAATATTCCCCCTTTTAGTTTCTAATTTCTACTCACGTGGCCTCATTTGAGTAACGTTCTGGTATTTCCTCTCTCAATACTGAAGTAATGCAATCTCCCCTTTTACTCTCCCGTTTCACCTAAAAATTCTATATCTTTGGATATCAAGTTGCCAGTCCTGCCTATCCTTCAACCATGTATCAGTGAAGGTAACAATATTGTTGAAACTTGTGTTTATTAAAGCTTTGAGTTAATCTACTTGAGTAATTGTACACCTTGCATTAAAATAGATGCAATTAAGCTTTGAATTCCCTTGATGTGCACTGACTCAAGTGTTCTGCCTACTGGACACAGCCTTTTTTCCCTTGAGGTGCTCTCCATCTGAACTACTGAGCTCCTTTCCCCTGCCAAATCAGTTTAAACCTTCTTCAACATCATTAGCAAACCTCCCAGCAAGGATTATAGACCCACTCTGGTTGTAAGGTGTAATGCATCCTGTTTGTACAGGTCCCACCTTCCCCATAAACAGCCCCCAGTAATCCAGGAACCTAAAGCCCATCCTCAAGCACCATCCCTTCAGCCACACATTCATCTGACCTATCCTATTCCTGTACTCACTAAATCTTAGCTCCAGAAGTAATGCAGAGATTACAGCCTTTGAGGTCCTGCTCTTTAAATGGCCACTGAGCTTCCTAAACTCATGGTGTAGGACCTCATCCCTTCTTCTTCCTGCATCATTGGTACTTATATGTACCACAACACATGGCTGTTCACCCTCCCCTTTCTGAATGTCCTGCAGCTGCTCCAAGACATCATTGACCCTACCACTATCACTCCCCCAGTCTTGTTTCCACCCGCTTCCCCCCCCACCCACCCCCCCCCCCCCCCCGCCTCCACACCCACCCTTCCTTCTGTACAGAAGCACGCACTATGGTGCCATGAACTGGGCTGCTGCCTCTGTTTTTCCCTGGATGGCCACCTCCACACACCCACCTCCTCCCCCCCCACCCCCAATACAGTATTCTCGTCAGTTCCCCCACAGGGGACTGCTGGACTACGTGCCTACTCTTGCTGGTGGTCACTCATCTCCTTTCTTTCTGTACCTGCAGAGTGATTAACCAGCTCACTAATGCACTGTCTACAACATTCTCCACATCCTGGATACTCCAGTGAGTCCATCTGAAGCGTCAACCACTCTAGGCAGTCTGGCAGGAGTTGCAGCTGGACACACTTCTGGCAGGTGTCACCATGAAGTACATGTCCCTGATCTCCCAAGATCCCCACAATCACAAAAGCCAGTCTCCAGCCAATTTAACTTACTCAATGTAATCTAAAGAAATGTTTGAGAGCAATGAATACAGCAAAGGTGCTGGGATCAGACATCTCAGCTATAGCACTGAAGACTTGTGCTCCAGTACTAGCTGCAATTCAAGCCAAACTGTTCCAGTATAGTTACAACATCAACACCTACAGCAACAATGTGGAAAATTGTCCAGATATGCCCTTTTCACTAAAGCAGAACAAATCCAATCTGGCTAATTATCACCCAAGCAGTCTATTCCCAATCATCAGCAAAGTGATGAAACTGTTAACGGCAGTGCTATCAAGTGGCACTTACTCACCAATAACCTTCTCACTTGTGCCCATTTTCAGTTTTGCTAGGACCAATCCATTCAAGATTTCATCACAGACTTTATCCAAATGTGGACCAAAGAGCTGCCCTTGACATAAAGGTAATATTTGACTGAGTATCAAGCTGCACTGGTAAAATTGAGCTGAATGCCCATCAATGACTTGAATCATTACTCACACAAAAGGAAGCTGGGTGTGGTTATCAATCATTTCAGCCCTAGGACTTCACGACAGGAATCTAACCACCTTCAGCTGCTTCATCCATGACCTTCCTTCCAACAAAGTTCAAAAATGGAGTTGTTCACTGATGACTGCACAATGTCCAATTCCATTAACAGCTCCTCAGTAAATGAAGCAGACCATGTCTGCATACAGCAAGACTAGAATACATTCAGGCATGAACTGGTGTGGCAAGTAATATTCTTGCCACAAAAATGACAGGCAATGTCCATCTCTGACAAGAAAGAATCTTACAAACTACCCTTTACATTTAATTACATTACCATTAATGAGCACCCACCATCAATATGCTGGAGGACATCACTGACCAGAAACTCAACCGGACCAGTCACATAAACACCTTGGCGATAAGAACAGGTAAGAGGCTGGGATATCCTGGGACAAGTGACAAGCCAACTGACACCTCAATGCAACATATACAAGGGACATCAGTAGCACAATGATGAGCACAGCAACAATAACTCAACAAGCTCGACACCATCCAGAACAAAGTCTGCTTGATTGGCACCTCATCAACCACCCTAAGTATCCATTCCCTCCAAAGCCATTGCACAGTGGCTGCAGGGTGTACCATCAACAAAATTACTCACTCAGGCTACTCTGGCAGCACCTCCCAAACCATAACCTCCACCACCAAGCAGGACAAGGTGGCAAGTGCATGGGAACAATGCCACCAGCAGCTTCTACCCAAGTGCCACATCATTCTGACTTGGAAACATATCACTAATTCTTCATTGTTGATCAGTCTAAATCCTAGAACTCCCTCCCCAGCAACACTGCAGGAATACCTTCAAGAAAATGATGTACCACCACCTTCTCAAGGGCAATTAGGGATGATCAAAAAATGTTGGCCTTGCCATCAATGCCAGATACCAAAAACTAATTAAAATATGAACACAATCAGCAACCATCCCAATGGAACTTGCTATTTCCATATTTTTAGCTGATGGTTTCCAGGTCTGTGCAATGTCCTGAATTAGGAAAATTTTCCCCATTTCTCCCCTAGCATCTTTGCCAATTATTTTAAATCTATGATCTCTGGTTAATAAATTGCTCATACATTCTGTTGCCTTTCAATTCAGGTTAAGGTAGTACAATTTGTTATTGGGCTGACAACCAAACTTCTCGACCATTGATCCAGAGACAAGAGTCAAATCCCACTACAGCAGCTGAGGAACTTAAATATAAGGAATTAATCTAGAACTAGAAATGTTGGTGTTAGTGACCAAACACAAAACAACATGACTGTCAGTAAAATCCACTTGGTTCACTAATGACCTTCAGAGAAGAAATTCAACTGTCCTTACTTTGTCCAGCCTGTCTGTGTGAAATGCAATAGCAAAGACACCAAGTGCTTGAGTCCCAACTAACTTCTCAGTACAAGGGAAATTGAGAATGGACAACAAATGCTGACATTACTACATCCATTGAATGATTTAAAGAGGCAAAGCGGAAATTATCTGGTCGAAGACAGATCTCGTGTATGCATTTTTACCTTTTTATTTTTAGCTCAGTATTTTGGCTTTTAGTCATGTCCTGTAAAATCAATTAATTTCTGTTGTGAAAAAAATTTTAGTCAATAAGATTTATCAATGATAGGTCTCCATACAACAAAAATTTAAACAACATGGGGACAATCAAATTCATATTGTTAACGATCCATATCAGTAATAATACCAATAAGCAAAAAAATTGTGTTTAGTAGTTCTGTGGGAAGAAGACAACCAGGAAACTTGGAGAAGTCTCAAATTCTTTACCAAAAAAGTAACCATTTGAAGCACCTGAACAAGGATCCATGCTCAATTCATAGTGAGAATGTCAGCAGAATGATCAAGTGTGTTTTTCCCCTGAGAATGAACATAATCTTGGGTAAAAGTATTACAAACTGATATTAACAATTACTGTAGTTAGCATAAATATTAATGGATTCCTTCATTTATCTCACCCTCTTGGTAGTTATGTGCTCCATCTGGCAAAGCAAGAAATGGAAGGTATTTCCATTCCTCGGGCAAGCTGTGACCATCGTGTCCTTCTTCTGGAATCAATGGTGGATAAGAAAATTCAACCTGCAGTGTTTCAGAATGTAAAATACAATAAGTAACAGTAATATGGCATCAAGAATAAATTTGCAGAGTATTTATAAGGATTCCTATTGGAAGCTTTCCTGACAGTGAAGCCAAATTCCCTGGTTTGGAAATTCATGACTACTTTGAATATGGTCACAAGGGCCTCCCACCAGTCCACAAAATTATTCGGATCCTATCAAAGTGTTAAATATGTGAGTAAGGGACTTGCAGAACAAAGCTGCCATTTCTTTCATTATTCTTGGTTAATTGTTTGAAGGGCTAGTATACCCATCTATTTTGAGAACACTTCCCATTATCACCAATCCCACTTCCCACCCACTCAGCTCCACACGTCCTTCTACTTGTCAGGACAATACCCATCTTTGCTTTGATATTTTCAGTTATATCATCATCCTTTTTGGTGGTGAAGACTGATCACCATTTAAGATCAGGGCCATAACCTGAGAGTCCATTGATTCTGGTGTAAAACATTCTCAATACCAGTGTAATTATTTATATACAAACTTGGAAGAGACTTTCCCATTGTTACTGTTGCTATTCATTACTTTTCTTCTCCAGGTTCCTTTTGACTGTTTCAAATGAAGCTTTTAATTGTTTCATCTCTTCTAGTGAAAACTATTTTCTTACAATTGGTAAAAAAAAATTTTCACTGAGTTTGATTTGCCCTAGCAAATGACCCATCAGACAATCTGGTTTTATTTTGCAATGTATCCTTCTCTCAGTTTGACTGGCATGCACAGATTTGTTTTGGATTAAGGCATTTTTTACCAGTATTCTACTCCTACCAGTATTCCTTTACTTTTCATTACATCTCCACTTAATGCACTTACCTAAACAAATCATTTGCTTCTTGTCCCTTGAAAATTCTGTAATCTAAAATAAAACTGTTTGATTTTTACATATTTACTTTCCACATCAATAACAGTGACGTAGGCTATTTTAGATGTAATGTCATAAAATAAGAAAGGGTTAATTAATGACAGGGAGCAATGATCATAATACTGTATGGGTGTGCCCCAGGTGCTGCTTTCTTCCCATAGTTGAAAGCAATGCTAGTTTTTAGATTAATTGGCTGTTGTAAATTGCTCCTAGTGCAGATCGGTGGTGGGAGAATAGGAGGGAGATGATGAGCATGGGTGAGAAAGTAGGTTAACGGCTAGGGTTAGGATAAGGGTTAGTGTCAGTGTCTTAAATAAATATAAAAGTATGATTTGTGCCAAAGAATCAAGCACAGCCAAATGAATAAAAATAAATTGAAGGAAGAGAATGTGCTCTTCTTCATAACCAGGTTACTAGTCAGAACATAACTGGATATGAGCAGAAATATGTTCTGCATTTTCCATTGTGCTACCATGACTGCAGAGGAAAGTGTCTCTAATATTACTAATACTTATTCAAAAAGAGACACTATATACATACAAAACAAAGAAAATTTAACAGAAAACCAAGAAGCAACCTGACAGAAGGGTTTCAATAGCTAGACAAAGATGCTTCCACATGTGGTGAATGAAAAGAGGGAGCCATAAACATAAGAGTCACTCATATATAGAACAGTACCATGATGTTGTGCCAAATTAATTAAGCTAATGACACCTAATCCCCTCTGTCTGCATATAAATTGGTTTATTATTGTCACATGTACCGAGGTACAGTGAAAAACTGTTCTGCATGCCATCAACACAGATCATTTCATCATATCAGTACATCAAGGCAGTACAAGGGAAAACAATAACAATGCAGAATATGGTGTAACAGTTACAGATAAAATGCAGTACAGGCAGACGATATGTTGCAAGGTCATGATGAGGTAGATTGTGAGGTCAAGAGTGCATCTTATCGTACAAGAGGTCTGTTCTATAGTCTTATAACAAAGGGATAGAAGCGGTCCTCAGCCCAGTGGTTCGTGCTTTCAGGCTTTTGTATATTCTTCCCAATGAGTGAGGGGGAGAAGTGAGAATGTCCAGGGTGGGAGGCATCTTTGATTATTTTGGCTGCTTTACCGAGGAAGCAAGAAGTATAGTCAGTGTCCATGAAAAGGAGGTTGCTTTCCCTGATGTGTTGAGCTGTTTCCACAACTCTCTGCAGCTCCTTATGGTCTCGTGCAGAACAGATGCCATACCAACCCATGATGCAGCTGGACAGGATGGTTTCTCTGGTGCATCTATAAAAATTGGTGAGGGTCAACGAGAACATGCCAAATTTCTTTAGCCTCCTGAGGAAGTGGAGACCCTGGTGCACTTTCTTGGCCGTGGCATCTATGTGGTTGGATCAGGACAGGCTATTGGTTCTGTTTACGCCTCAGAACTTGAAGCTCTCAACCATCTTCACCTCAGCATCATTCATGTAAACAGGAGCATGTACACCACCCACCTTCCTGAAGTTGATGACCAGCTCTTTTGTTTTGGTGACATTGAGGGAAAGGTTGTTGTTGTCATAACACCATGCCACGAGGTTCTCGATCTCCTTCCTGTACTCCAATTCATCATTCTTTGAGCTTCAGCCCACTATGGTGGTGTCACCTACAAACTTGTAGAAGCAGTTAGAGCAGAATCTGGCCATGCAGTCTTGAGTGCATAAGGAGTAGAGTAGGGAGTTGAGGACGCAGCCTTGTGGGGTACCAGTGTTGAGAGTAATTGTGGCAGAGGTGTTGCTGCCTATCCTTACTGATTGCAGTCTGCTGGTCAGGATATCAAGGATCCAGTTGCAAAGAGAGCTGTTGGGCCCCAGGTCTATGAATTTGGAGATGAGTTTGCTTGGAATTACAGTATTGAAGGTGAAGCTGAAGTCACTAAGCAATAGTCTAGTGTAGGTACCTTTACTGTCCAGATGCTCCAGAGATGAGTGGAGGGCCAGGGAGATAGCATCCACTGTGAACCTGTTTCAGCAATAGGTGAATTGCAGTCGGTCGAGGTTGTTTGGGAGGCTGAAGTTGATGTGTGCCATGACCAGCCTCTCGAAGCATTCATGATGGTGGATGTCAGATGTTAAATGGTGAAGAATGGTTGAGGGGCCCCAGTGACCTATGCCTGCTCCCATGTTCATGTATAAAGATGGGATGTGGACTTCCTGCACAATTCAAAGCAAGCAATGGACAACCTGGATAGGGGTAAGTTGTGACTGACAGATTCAAAGGCAAAGACTTTCTTAAGAAGGTGCATACATGCTCATCAAGGAGGGCTCTCAAAAGCAGCTACCTTCTTGACATGGCAGCTGCACCTCCTTTTCGTTGCTTGAAGCCCTCACTCCAGCTGTGAAAATGACAGCAGGCATGCACTCACCAGATAGAAGAAATATTCTCCTTCGGTTTTTCGCCTACTGATAAGGAAATCAATAAAGGCTCGTGCATTTGTAAAGCAATTTGCACATTAAATCCCTTTTTAAATATCATGCACTTAAAAAGAGACTGTACCTCAAACGCAAATTCGAGTCATGAAGTTATACAGCATGTTAAAAAGCCCTTGGGCTCAACTTGTCCACGCCAACTAAGTTGTCTGCTTGAGCTGGTCCCAATTGCCCATGTTTGGCCCCTATCCTCTAAACCTTTCCTATCCATGTACCTGCTTAAATGTATTTTACCTGCCTCTACCACTTCCTCTGGCGGCTCATTCCATCTACCCAACACCCTCTATGTGAAAATCAAATATGCCCATCAAATCCCTTTTAAATCTTCCCGTCTCACCTTAATCCTCTGCCCTGTAGTTTTAGACTCCCCAACCCTGGGAAGAAGACTGTGACCATTTACCATCTATGTCCCTTATAAACCTCTATAAAGTCACCCCTTAGCCTTCAATGTTCCAGGAAAAACAGTCCCGGCCTATCCAGTCTCTCAAGCCCCAGCAATATCCTTGTGAATCTTTTCTGCAACCTTTCCAGCTTAATGACATCCTTCCTTTACCCAGGCAACAAGAACTGCGCACAGTATTCCAAGCGCAGTCTCACCAACATCTTGAACAGCTGTAACATGACATGCTAACTCTTGTACTCAATGTCCTGACCAATGAAGGCAAGTATGCCAAATGCCTTCTTCACCATCCTGCCTACCTGTGTGTCTCCACTTCGAGGGAATTATGTATCTGTACCCCTAGGTCTCTCTGTTCTACAACACTTTCCAGGGCCCTGCCATTTACTAAGTCCTACCCTGGTTTAATTTACCAAAGTGCAACATCTCGCACTTGTCCCAGTTAAATTCCATATGTCATTCTGTGGCCCATTTTCCAAGCTGGACTAGATCCTCTTGTAAACTTAGATAACCCTTTTCATTGTCCACCACCAATTTTTGTGTCATCCGCAAACTAAGTTATCAACAATGTCATCCAAATCGTTAATAATGGATGACAACCAAGAGTGGACTCAGCACTGAAACCTGCGGCACACCACTGGTCACAGGCCTCCAATCTGAAAAACAACCCTCCAATCT
Organism: Pristis pectinata; assembly: GCF_009764475.1. Taxonomy (NCBI): domain Eukaryota; kingdom Metazoa; phylum Chordata; class Chondrichthyes; order Rhinopristiformes; family Pristidae; genus Pristis; species Pristis pectinata. The sequence continues at coordinate 102,465,840 of NC_067413.1, forward strand.
GAAAAACAACCCTCAACTACCACCCTACCTAATTGAATATGCTACTGACGTCACAGACTTCATTAGTAAGTGCGCAGAGGTCTGAGTGCCAATGAAGGGAATCTGGGTGTTCCCCAACCAGAAACCATGGATAAACCGAGAGATCCACTCCTAACTGAAGTCCAGGTCTGAGGCATTCAAGTCAGGTGACACTGACCCATACATGAAAAACTCAATCAACTTAGTAAGATGTGACTTGCCCTACACAAAGCCATGGTGAATGTCCCTCACTAGGCCATGGCTTTCTGAATGCTCAATCCTATTCCTAAGAATCCTCTTTAATAGCTTCCCTACTAATGACATAAGACTCACTGTATATTGTACTAACATTGTGAGACTCACTGTATAGTCACTTGTATGTTAGTATAACTTCCGTACAGATTTACTCTTTGACCTCCCTCTCACTATTAAGTAGTTTATAGAATAATCCCAGAAGCTATTTGGTACTACCTTCACAAAGCCATTAGGAATGCCAAGGGACAATACCAGTCCAAACTAGAGTCCCAGACTAGCCATCAAATGTGGCAAGGCTTGTCTGCTATAATGGGCTACAAAACAAAGTCATGCAGTATCGCTGAAAACAGTGCATCCTTCCCTGATGAGCTCAATGCTTCTGCGTGGATCAGCTGACAGCTGCTCTAAGACGACCAACATCCCAGTACCAAAGAAAAACAAGGTAATATGCCTGAATGACTATTGGCCAGTGGGTCTGGCATCCATCATCATGAAATGCTTCAAGACTCCCTCGATTACATATGGCATGATCTGTCTGGACGGCACGCAAAATCTTTTCACTGTCTCAGGACACGTGACAATAATAAAACAATATCTGCCTCCATCCACCAAGCCAATTTTGTATCCAATTGGCTACCTCACCGTGGATTCCATGTGATCTCACCTTCCAAACCAACCAACGAGACTACCATGCAGGACTTCGTCAAATTATTCAAATAGCTTCTTGGATTATTCTATAAACCACTTAATAGGGAGAGGGAGATCAAAGAGTAAATCTGTAGGGAAGTTATATTAACATACAAGTGAGTCTCACAATGTGTGTATAATATATGGTGAGTCTCACATCAGTAGTAGGGAAGCTATTGAAGAGGATTCTTCAGGATAGGATTGATGAGCATTCAGAAAACCATGCCCCAGTTAGGGACATTCAGCATGGCGTTGTGCAGGGAAAGTCACATCTTACTAACTTGATTGAGTTTTTCCAAAGAGGTAATGAAGGTAGAGGTGTGGATTTTTAGTAAGGCATTTGACAAGGTCCCTCATGGTGGACTCATCCAGAAGATTAAGACACATGGGATCCAGGATGACATGGCTGTTTGGATTCAGAATTGGCTTGCCCATAGAAGACAGAGGGTAGTGATTGCTGGGACTTATTCTGGCAGGACATCCATGACAAGTGGTGTTCTGCAGGGATCTGTACTGATACCTCTGCTGTTTGTGATATATATAAATGACCTGGATGAAAACATAAATGGGTGGGTTAGTAGTTCACAGATGATACATAGATTGGTGCCATTGTAGATAGTCTCAAAGATTGTCAAAGGATACAATGGGATATAGATCAGTTGCAGTCATGGGCAGAGAAATGGCAGATGGAGTTTGATCCGGCCAACTGCGAGGTGTTGCACTTTAGAAGATCAAATGTAAAGGGACAATACACTGTTAAAGGCAAGACCCTTAACAGTGTTGATGTAGGGGGATCTTTTTTTTTGTTAAAATCACACCTTTTCCCCCTCTGGGAGGAGAGGATATGCCCAGTCTGAACTGCCAGGCATATCTTTCTGTTTTGCATTTCTCAACTCCCACATTCTTTTGTCTGTATTATCACTCTGTAACTGCTCCCATTCAATCATTTACCAGATACCTTATTTACAATTTCTCCTCGCTGTTAACCTGTTTTACTCCATCAAAGATATTCCAACTCCCACATTCTCTCTGCAGCTCAACACAGAGCTGTACAGCACACAAACAGGCTCTCAGCCCACAATGTCTGTGCCAACCACAATAACAATTTAAACTAATCCCATCAGCTTGCATCTGATCTATTTCCCTCCATCCCCTGCCTGTTCATGTGCCTATCTAAATGCTCTTAAATTTCACTATTGTATCTGCTTGCTTTGTCTCCTTCCCAGCTCTGATAAAGGGTCTTTGACCTCAAGCATTAGCTCTGTTTCTCTTCTCATAGACGCGGCCTGACATGCTAAGTATTTCCAGCATTTTCTACTTTTACTTCAGGCTATTGTTTGGTTACTTTAGGCAATTCTGTCCATCACAATTCAGGAAGGAGTTCACATCTTGAAGAATAGGCAGAAGGAATTTATGAAAATGGCACCTGAAATGAGAGATCTCTATTGTTTAGTGAGACTGAATAAGATGGGATTGCTATCTTCAAGGAGAAGGATAAGAGGAAAATTAATTCAAAATTATGAAAGATTTTGAGAGGGAAAATGGAATTTATTTTTCCAGAGGATACAGAATTACAATAATTCACAAACGAATCAATTGTTTTCTTTAACCGATTCATTTCTTTTTGGACCTTGGTGTTGTTGACAAGACCAACATTTAATGCTCATCTTTCATTACCTTTAAAAATGTGGTGACAAAGTTGCTTTCTTGAACCACTATAGTCCTTCTGGTGAAAATAATCTTACAGCGTTATTGGGGAGGGGGTTGTATGTTTAGACATGGTAATGACAAAGGAACGGTGATACATTTCTGACTTAGAATGGTGTATGGGTTGGAGGGGAACACCCAGGTGGTGGTGTCCCCATGTCAGAGTAGCCTAGGCAAGTAACAGCAATGCACTTTGTAGATGTTGTGCATTACAGACAGAGTACATCAGTAAAGGATGGAATGAATGTTTAGGGCAGAAGAGGGGAACAAATCAATGGATGTGAGTTAACAACTTTTTTTTATTTTATATAGCACGTCAGTGTGATCTGGTATGCATTGGTTGCAAGGGTGAAGGTTGCCACTGAATCAGATCAGCAGCCTGTGACCAATGGGGTTTCACAGGGATCAGTGCTGGGACCACAAATGTTTACAATATATGTTAATGAAGAAGAAAGCAAATGTATGAAAGCTGGATTTGTTGATAGCTGAGAAATGTGCCATTCTACACTTTGGAAAAAGAAATAAATGAGCAGATTATTATCTAGATGGGGAGAAAATTCAAAGTACAGAAGTGCAAAGGGACTTGGGGGTACTCGTGCAGGATACCCTAAAGGTTAACCACCAGGTCGGATTGGAGGTAAAGAAAGCGAATGCTATGTTGGCATTCATTTTGAGAGATATAATGTATAAAAGTAGGGAAGTGTTGATGAGGGTCTATGGAGCACTGGTGAGGCCTCATTTGGAATACTGTGTGCAGTTTTGGGCCCCATATCTTAGGAAGGATGTACTGATGTTGGAGAGGGTTCAGAAAAGATTTACAAGGATGATACCCGGAATGAAAGGGCTTACATATGATGAGCATTTGTCGGCTCTTGGACTGTACTCACTGGAGTACAGAAGAATGAGAGGAGACCTCATAGAAATATTTAGAATGTTGAAAAGACCGGACAGAGTAGATATGGTTAAGCTGTTTCCCTTGGTAGGTGAGTCCAGGACCAGAGGGCACAATCTTAGAGTTAGAGGGTACTGGTTTAAAACAGAAACGAGGAGAAATTTCTTTAGCCAGAGGGTAGTGAAATTATTGAATTCTTTGCACGTACAGCTGAGGAGGCCCAATCATTGGGGGCGTTTGAGGAGATAGATAGGTATCTAATTAGTCATGGTATCAAGGGATATGGGGATAAGGCCAGAATTTGGGGCTAGATCAGAATAGTTTTTAGTTTAGCTCATGGAGCAGACTCGATGGGCCGAATGGCCTAAATCTGCTCCTTTGTCTTGTGATCTGTTGCCACTATAGAACTAGGTGGGATACAAACAGTCCTCGATCTGGAGGGCAAAACATAAACTGCTGGAAGAACTCAACAGGTCAAGGTACCCTACATGCCAAGATGCCACTGTTCCTCTACACTTTTGGGTAGGCGACCAATTATTGTCTATTCTTCTGCCTTGTTTGTCCTCCTCAGATGCAATCCTCATTTCTCTAAATTAAACTCTGCTCGCCACATTTGTCTGCATCTAACTACCCTATTGATGTGTTCCTGCAGCCTTGATTTCCCACTATCCATCAAACCATTATTGACTTCACCAGCAAATTTCTTGAATATGATCCCAACATGCAAGTCCATATAATTTATAAGCAGCACAAAGCCTCGTGCTTATTCCCAAAGAAGGGGTCAGCCATTCTGGTCAAAGATGAGAGATTTCTTCAGAGGATCGTGAATCTTTAGAATTCTCTACCCAAGAGGGATGTGGAGACCATGCTGCTGGTTCAAAATGGGTATCAATGGATTTTTAGACAGCAAGGAAATTAAAGGATATGGAGTTAATGCATGAAAGCCAACTACTGCTTCCGATATGTTCTTATACACTGGTCCTGTGGAACCCACTGCATGCAGCCCACCATCATGAAAACTCTTGTCAACTCATACCTGCAGCAAGTTGATGTTCAATTTAATTTTGCCACTTCCTTTTGAATCTTAAGTGTTTTTACTTTGTTTACTAAAGTTATATGACAGGTGCTATCTTTTGGATAAGACATATGCTCTGGAGTATTTTGAAAACAGAGGTATTATCCTCAGTGTGCTGGTCAATATTTATTAATGAAATAAATTACCAAATCGTTATCACACAATTCTCTCTGGGAACCTACTGTGTACAAATTGGATGCTGCATTTCCACATTTTTGTAAGTTTCTATGATCTTCTCCATGAAGACAGTTCCTTACATTTATTACCTAATTCACTGAAATATTTCCAAATAAAAGGTTTTCAACAATTGCATTTTGCATCTCTTCCCCGAAATAAACATACCCACTGAAATTTTCAACATTAAAATATTTATTCATGTCTTGTAATGAGAGACTAAATAAACTATCTTGAAGGACTACCAACACACAAATGCCTTTTCTATCAAATAAGGAATTTCACTGAGTATATACAATGATTTACATTTACATCTAAATGTTCCTCGCCCATACTCACCCCCATTCTGCCTTCAGTCTTTACTTAAACTTAAATAACTAACTTGATTGACTTTTTCCAAGGAGGTAACAAAAGTGATTGATTAAGGTAGAGCTGTGGATGTTGTCTTCATGGATTTTAGTATGGCTTTTGACAAGGTTCCTCACTGGAGGCTCATCCAGAAGATTGAGGTGCATGGGATCCAGGGTAAATTGGCCGTTTGGATTGAGAATTGGCTTGCCCATAAAACACAGAAGGTACTGGTTGAGGGGAATTATTCTGGCTGGAGGTCTATGACTAGTGGAGTTCCACAGGAATCTGTATCGGGACCTCTGCTGTTTTTGATATAAAGATGACTGGGTTAGTAAATTTGCAGACTATACAAAGATTGGTCATGTGGTGGATGGCATAGAATACTGGCAAAGCATACAGCGGGGTATAGATCAGTTGCAGATGTGGGCAAAGAAATGGTAGATGGAGTTTAATCCGGCCAAATATGAAGTGTTCCACTTTGGGAGATTAAATGTAAAGGGACAGTACACTATTAATGGCAAGCCCCTTAACAGTGTTGATTTGCAGAGGGATCTTGGGGTCCAAGTCCATGGCTCCCTTTAAGTGACGATGCAGGTTGTTAGGGTGGTAAAGAAGGCATATGGCATGCTTGCCTTTACTAGTCAAGGAATTGAGCTCGAGAGTCAGGAAGTTATGTTGCAGCTTTATAAAACTCTAGTTAGGCCACATCTGGAGTACTGCATTCAATTCTAGTCACCCCATTACGGCAAGGATCTGGAGGCTTTGGAGAGGGCATAGAAGAGATTTACCAGAATGCTGCCTGGATTAGAGGGCATGGCTATGTGGATAGGTTGGACAAGCCTGGGTTGTTTTCTCTGGAACGGTGGAGGCTGAGGGGAGATGAGATAGAGGTTTATAAGATTATGAGGCAAAGATGGAGTAGACAGTCAGTATCTTTCTCACAGGGTTGAAATGCCTAATGCCAGAGAGCATGCATTTAAGGTAAGAGGAGGTAAGTTCAGAGGAGATGCGCAGGGCAAATTTTTTTTTAATTAAACATAGAGAGTGGTGGGTGCCTGGAATATGCTGCCATGGGTGGTTGTAGAGGCAAATACGATAGAGGCATTCAGGAGGCTCTTAGATAGGCACAGGAATGTGCAGGAAATGGAGAGATATGGACATTGTGTCAGCAGAAGGGATTAGTTGAGTTGGGCATTTGATTACCAATGTAATTAGTTAGGCACAACATCGCGGGCCAAAGGGCTTGTTCCTGGGCTGTGTTGTTCTGTTCTATGTTTGTTCTACATTTATCCTCTTCCATTTTAGCAACTGATCAGAAAAAGACTGCATTCTAAATAGTTCAGCCTTTGTCCCCATTACTATTTATCAAAATTGTACTTCTCTTCATTACCAAAGCTTTATGTACTGACATTGTAATGACAACTTGTAGCTTACACATAATCAGAATAAACATGAAAATAATTATACACTCTGTTAGGTATCCATACAGAGTACCAAACAGTAATGTTTGAGGTGCTTTAAATTTCTCTATTGGTGTTACATCGGTACATTTGAGAGTTGAAGCAAAACACACAAATGAAATATCGTATGTACTACTAATCCATCAATGGATTATCTTCTGCTTTATGTATTTGTGTACATTACTTTTTCTCCTCATCAAATGTTGTTTTAATGGAAAAAGACATCTTCCAATTGTCAGTTTGATTTAGAACAGAAAATAGTTGGAAACTCATTCTAGGTAAACCAGCATCTGAAAGAAGGTGAAAACAATGTTTTCGTTACATTCATTCTTCCAACATTTTTTGCAGATTACTCAGCCAAGGTTATTGAATGAGTGCTATTTCCATATTTATGATATTTGGTGCAAGCTTGCAGCATCAACAGTATTTTTTCTTATTTTGTACATTTGCTCAATTACTTGAATGCAACTATTAAATTAATGATGAACTATCATTGAGGCAGCATTCTGCAAGCATTGGGAATATGCAAATATATCAAATTTTTCTGTAATAAACATTTCAACAAATCTTTCAATACAACAATGCAAATTGCAAACAGGTTATATCAGGAATTCTGCAATGTTTCTCATGCCAAAATTTTGTTCTGCTTGTAAGATAAAAAATCACAAGTACTATAGCAGTGCAAACAACAGATGTCATGGCAATCGGAATGTAACATGATCAGAGGCAAGTTGCAATGTGAATCTACATAAGATTTTCAGATAACTCACAAGCACTCCATTAGAAGCAAAATGAACAACTTGTTACAGTATTTTCCTGATACTTTTCTTCCAAATAAGGGCATCAAAACAAAGGCACAATTTGTTGAATAGTTCCACAGTCAAACTATTGTCCATCTTCGTCCTCCTTTTATTCTAAAAATGTCTTCCAATATGTCACAGCCACCCTGATTCGTGCCCGTAGTTACCAAAACCTGTTTGAATTCCTCCAAATACATTTCCACCATAACTACAGTACCAAAACAGCTCCTATCAATATTAGAAAGATAATCTATCCATTGGTCAATGTCAATGCAATAGAACTTGAGAACCTGCAACCATACCTGTCCCTGGAAAGACATGGAATATCATGTACAGTTCTGGTCTTCCAACCCAAGGAAGGACATACTTGCGAAAGAATGCATGACAGGATAGATGTTAAGATGCTTTACTAGTGGGAGAGCCCCGAACATGGGAGCACAGTTCCAAGATAAGTGATCAGTCATTTAAAACTAAGATACATAGAAATTGCTTCTTGCAGAAGGTTGTGAATATCTGGAATACTCTATCACTGAGAGTAAGAGGCCAACAAACAGAAAGCTGGAAGAACTCAGCGGGACAAGCAGCATCAATGGAGGCAAAAGGTGTAAGTCAATGTTTCAGGTCAAGTCCCTGTATCAGGACAGAGAGAACAGCAGACATCGCCAGTATACAACAGTTGGGGGTGGAGGGAGATTGAGGCTGGTGGGTGAAAGAAGAGAGTGAGACAGCCTCACAGAAGTCCCATTGTAGAGAAGTGGAAAACAAAGGGCAAAACACAAACTGCTGTTGGAACCAAAAAAAACAAAATATTTTGGGTCAACATCCTGCATCAAGATCTGGCAGGGTCTCAACCCAAGATATTGACTATCTCTTTGCCTCCACAGATGCTGCCTGACCCTCTTGAGTTCCTCCAGCAGTTTGTTTTGTGCTCCAGATCCCAGGTTCTGCATTCTTTCGTGTCTCCATTCTTCAGTGGGCCTGTCGTGAAGAGAATCTGCAGTAAAGCAGCGGTAGGAAGACAAGTGAGACTGCAGATGCTGGAATCTAGAGCAGACATAATGCTGAAAGAACTCAATGAGTCAAACTCCATCTGTGGAGGCAAAAGGTACAAGTTGATGTTTCGGGTTAAGACTCTGCACCAGGACTGAGAGGGCAGAGGAAAGATTGCCAGTATATAGCACTCCGGGGGGGGGAGGTGGGATAGAAGCTGTAGGTGACAGGCGGAGAACAGTAAGAAGATAGCAATACAAAGGGGTAAAGGCCAGCTGATCATGGCCTTGTCTATTGCCCTGTCACCAACTCTCCACCTCTCCCTGGCAAATGTTTGAAACTGAACCCAATCAATTGCAACCTTGGTGATCTCCTGAGTAGGGCTTCAAACCAACAACCATATCATTAAAAGCATCTATTTCCATGTGCCAAGAATAATTTGATTCTGCACTACTCAACTAGTCTGCAAATGAATCTATCCTTCATGTTTTTGTCACCCTTGACATTCCCAACTATTTTCTATTGGTTTGTGGTACATTATGGTCCCGACACTTACTGATCCACATTGCTTCTGGAGAAGCAATATCTCAATTTTAAAATTATCTACATTTTCAATTCCCACCTACGTTAGACTATTGTTTATTGACTACAGCTCTGCCTTCAATACTATAATCCCAAGCAAACTTGTCACCAAATTCTGAGACCTGGGACTCAACACCTCCCTCTGTAACTGGATCCTTGACTTTCTAACAAACAGACCACAATCAGTAAGGATAGGCAGCAATACCTCCGGCACGATTATTCTCAACACTGGTGCCCCACAAGGATGCGTCCTCAGCCTTCTACTCCACTCCCTGTACACTCATGACCGTGTGGCCAGATTCTGCTCTAACTCCATCTACAAGTTTGCAGATGATACCACCGTTGTCAGCCATATCTCAAACAGTGATGAATCAAAGTATAGGAAGGAGATAGAGAGCTTAGTGGAATGGTGTCATGTCAACAACCTTTCCCTCAATGTCAACAAAAGAGCTGGTCATTGACTTCAGGACAGGGGCAGTGTACATGCACCTGTCTACATCAACGGTGCTGAGGTCGAGAGGGTTGAGAGCTTCGAGTTCCTGGAAGTGAACATCACCAACAGCCTGTCCTGGTCAAATCACGCAGATGCCACAGCCAAGAAAGCTCATCAGTGCCTCTACTTCCTCAGGGGGCTAAAAAAATTCGGTATTTCCCCTTTGACACTCACCAACTTTTATCGATGCACCAGAGAAAGCATCCTATCTGGATGTATCACGGTTTGGTACGGCAACTGCTCTGCCCAGGACCGCAAGAAACTGCAGAGAGTTGTGCATACAACCCAGTGCATCATGGACACCAGCCTCCCCTCCTTGGACTCTTTCTTTACCTCTCACTGCCTTGGTGAAGCAACCAGCATAATCAAAGACCCCACCCACATGGGTCATTCTCTCTTCTCTCCTCTTCCATCAGGTAGAAGATACAGGAGCCTGAGGGCATGTACCAGCAGACTTAAGAACAGCTTCTACCCCATTGTGATAAGACTATCGAACGGTTCCCTTATACGACAAGATGGACTCTGACCTCACAATCTACATTGTTGTGACCTTGCACCATATTGCACTGCACTTTCTCTGTAGCTGTGACACTTTACTCTGTACTGTTATTGTTTTTACCTGTACTACCTCAATGTACTCTGTACTAACTCAATGTAACTGCACTGTGTAATGAATTGACCTGTACAATCAGTATACAAGACAAGGTTTTTCACTGTACCTCGGTACAAGTGACAAGAAAAACCAATACCATGATCAGGACCAACCCAAACTCTAATCTCCTCTGGTCCTCTGAAATAATGCTGCTCTGCTTCTAGCCTCCTGATTTTCCTCATATTTAATCACTCCAGTACTGGCAGCCATGTCATCTGTCCTATGCAGTAACACATGTTAAAGGAACTACGGATATACAAACTGCTAACAAAAAGAAAAAAATTAAAATCCAACGTTAAGATATCATCCAAATTGAATTATTTTAAATAAACAATGAATTGAAGATTGAAAGACAAAATCCATAGGCTTAATGCATTCAAATGAAGAAGCTGCCCATTAAAACCCTCATTAACCATTTGAGTAGGGGAATTGTCAGAGGGAGGCTTTTCATACAGAGAGTGGTGGGTGCCTGGAACGCACTGCCTGGTTGGTGGTAGAGGCTGATACAATAGGGACATGTAAAAGACTAAGATAGGCATGTAAGAAAAATGGAGGGTTATGGGCTGTGTAGGAGGGAAGGGTTAGGTTGATCATGGGGTAGGTCTACAGATGTCAGCACAACATCATGGGCCAAATGGCCTGTACTGTGCAGTACTGTACAGTTCTTAGAGTATTGGAGTTGGGTCATAATGTTACAGTTGTACATTTGTATTTGCAGTTACATTGATGAGGCTGCAGCTGGAGTATTGTGTACAGTTTTGGTTATTCTGTTATAGGAAAGATTTCACTAACATGGAAAAAGTGCAAACAAGATTTACGAGAATGTTGCCAGGACTCAAAGGCCAGAGTAATAGGGAGGATGGACAGGCTAGGACTTTATTCCCTGGAGCACAGTAGACTGTGTGACTTTATCAAGGTGTATAAAATCATGAGGGGCATAAACAGTGTGAATGCATAGCTTCTTCCAGGGAAAGGGAATCAAGAACAAGATTTAAGGTGGTTTAAGCATAGGTTTAAGGTGAGAGAGGAAAGATTTGAAAGGGACATGAGGGGCAACTTCTTCACACAGATGGTGGTGCACATATGGAACAAGCTGCCAGGGTAAGTGGTCAAGTCAGGTACAATAACATTATTTAAATTTGGACAGGTACATGGTTAGGAAAGTTTTAGAGAGATAGGGGCTAAAACATGGGCAAGTGGGACTAGCTTAGATGGGCATCTTGATCAGTATGAATGAGTTGGGCCAAAGGGCTTGTTTTTGTGCTGTATTACTCTATGACACTAAGCCTCAATAGGTCAGAAACACAGTATTGTTATTGAGAGCTATCACAATCAAATCTTCAATGTAAACTAATGATTAGAATATTTAATGTTACTGTTATAGCAACAGATACTTCGCCTTGCTTAACTAAACATCCTGCATTTTTTTAAAACTCAGTCAGCCTCAGATCTGACTTCCTCCTTCTTCCTCTTCTAACTGCACAACCTCCAGAGAGACAAAGGACTGCAGATGTTGGAATCTAGATGAAAAACACGATGGTGCTGGAGGAACTCAGCAGGCCAGGCAGCATCCGTGGAGAAAAGCAGGCGGTCAACGTTTCGGGTCAGGACCCTTCCTCAGGACAACCTCGATTCACCCCAATCCCAAAACTTTTCTTCCTCAATTTTACCTGACCCCAGTACCTAACACTCAGCTCTTCCCCGAATCCCCAGGACAACTCCCAACACCCTCCTCCAATCACTTCCACCCTTCCCCCGATATCAGTGTCTGACTCCAAACACCTTCCTCCGGTCCCAGGGACCGAGTACCAACTCCCCTTCACTCACAACTTCTTCACTGTACCCCGGTGCAAGTGACGATAATCAACCAATTCCAATACCATGGGACGGCCCTAATCCCACCCTCCATTCCCAGGGCCTGACGGCGCACCCCCGCGTCCTCCCCCGGTCCCAGAGCCCGACTCCCAGCCCCCTCCCTCCGGCCCCACAGATTGAACACCACGGCCCCCACCCACACTCCCCTCCGATTCCCCCTACCCCCGCTGCCGACTCACCTGGCAGCCCTTCTTGTGATGGAAGCCCACCACCACAATGTGCAACACCACCTGGGCCCCGACGTCCTCCTCCATCCCGGCCGGCTGAGCGCCACCGCACGCACTTCCTCCTCCAGCCAAGCGTCAATGACGTCATCACACACAACACGTCACACCATTCAGAGCGCGCATGCGCTGGTCTGCCGGAGAAGGTGGGTGCCCGGGCAGTGGGCGGACGGACCTGCTGCAGATGTGGTTCGATGTCTCCAAGCTCCTGAGCATCCATGTCACCAGCAACCTCACCTAGTGCCTCAATACTGAACAGTGATCAATAAAGTTCAGCAGCATATTTATTTTCTTTGGCCTTTGAGAAGATTCAGCTCGCCCATGAGGATTCTCTTGAATTTCTGCAGATGTGCTATAGCCTGGAACAGCAGCTGCTCTGCTCTGGGCTGACAGAACCTGCAGTGAGTGGGAAACACTGGCCAGTCCATCACTGGCTCGTCACTTCCTTCCATCCAATCTCCATCTTCACAGTGCGTTGTTTTGGGGAGGCCAGTAGTATTGTAAAGGATGCCTGCCACCCTGACCTCTTACTACCTTCTGGGAGAAGATACAGGAACGTGAAAGCCTGGACGACCAACTCAAGAACAGCTTCTTCCCCACTGCTTTCAGACTTCTGAGCGAATCACCTCTTTCAGATCCCCTTCCCGGTGGTGCTACCACATTCATGGACTCTTAATTCTAGCTCTCTCGGTTATTCCATTATTGTCACTTGGAATAATGTAGGGCATTTTTTTCTGCACTACTTGAGATTGCACAACTGTTCTTGCGCCATTCTGCTATCTTGTGTTTGTTGTATTTATTGGTGCATTTTATATCATGTACATTGTTTACTCTGAGCTTCATGTGAGCAAGGAATTTCATTGCACGCTGGTGTATATGACAATAAATTACTCTGAATCTGACTGGTAGCTCAATATTCTGGGGTGCAGATGCTCTCGGAAGGACAGAGGTGGAGGTTATAGATGACTTAGATGAGGGGGTGGAGGGCTGGGTTAGTAAGTTTGCAGACGACACAAAGATCGGTGGTGTTGTCGATAGTGTGAAGGGCTGTCGGAGCTTACAGAGGGATATTGACAGGATGCAGAGCTGGGCTGACAAGTGGCAGATGGAGTTCAATCCGGAGAAGTGTGAGGTGGTACACTTTGGAAGGACAAACTCCAGGGCAGAGTACTGGGTTAATGGCAAGTTACTTGGCAGTGTGGAGGAGCAGAGGGATCTGGGGGTTCATATTCACAGTTCATTGAAAGTTGCCTTACAGGTGGAAAGAGCAGTTAAGAAGGCCAATGGGATGTTGGCTTTCATAAATCGCGGGATTGAGTTTAAGAGCCGCGAGGTGATGATGCAGCTTTACAAAACTCTAGTTAGGCCACACTTAGAGTACTGTGTTCAGTTCTGGTCGCCTCATTATAGGAAGGATGTGGAAGCGTTGAAGAGGGTTCAGAGGAGATTTACCAGGATGCTGCCCCGGATTAGAGAGTATTGAATATGAGGAGAGGCTTAAGGTGCTAGGGCTTTATTCACTGGAAAGGAGGAGGATGAGAGGAGACATGATAGAGGTATATAAAATATTAAGAGGAAAAGGTGGAGTGGACAGCCAGTGCCTCCTTCCCAGGGCACCAATGCTCAAGACGAGAGGGCATGGCTTTAAGGTTAGGGGTGGGAGGTTCAGGGGAGATGTCAGGGGGAGGTTTTTCACCCAGAGAGTGGTTGGTGGATGGAATGCACTGCCTGGGGTGGTGGTGGAGGCAGATACATTGGACAGGTTTAAGAGCTTGTTGGATAGGCATATGGAGGAATGTGAGATGAAGGGATATGCGGGAGGAAGGGGTTAGATAGTGTGAGGGTGGTTTGATGGACAGCACAACATGGTGGGCCGAAGGGCCTGTTTTGTGCTCTATGGTTCTATGGAGGGGGATTGTGCTTTTGAACATCACGGCAGTACTTAGAGAGGATATTCCTGAGGGTTCACCAGTGAAACTATGCAGGTGGAACTAAGAAATAAGAGGGGGTGATCGTTTTGATGGGATTGTACTACAGGCCTCCCAATAATCAGTGGGAATTGGAGGAGCAAATACGTTGGGAGATAACTGTAAGAATAATAGGGTTGTAATATTTGAGGATTTTAACTTCCCAAATATTAACTGGGACTTCAACACTGTTCAAAGCTTAGATAGGGAGGAATCTGTCAAGTGCATTTGGGAAAAATTTCTGCATCAATATGTAGATGGCCCTACAAGAGAAGGGGCAAAATTCAACCTCATCTTGGGGAATTAAGGCAGGGCAATTGACTGAAGTGTTAGTGGGGGAGCATTTTGGGACCAGTCACCATAATTCTATTAGTTTTAAAATAGTTATTTAAACGTATAGGTCTGGTCCACATTAAAATCCTCAATTGAGGCAAGGCCAATTTTGATGGTATTAGACGGGAACTTTCAAAAGTTGACTGGGGAAGGCTGTTTGCAGGTAAAGAGCCATCTGGTATGTGGGAGGCTTTTAAAAGTGTGATAGGGAGAGTTCAAGATCTACATGTTCCAATTAGCATGAAGAGCAATGCCGGCAGGAGAAAGGACCACTGGATTACGAGATGTAGCGGCTCTGATCAAGAAAAAGGAGGCAGCATAATGTCAGGTGCAGGTAGCTGGGATCAAGTGAATCCCTTGAGGAATATAGGGTTTGCAGGAGTACACTCGAGAGGGAAAGCAAAAGATGAGATAGCTGAGGCAGATAAAGTGAAGGAGAATCCCAAGCTATTAAGGGCAAAAGAGTAACTGGGGGAGGGGGGGAAGAACAGCACCCCTTAAAGATCAACAAGGTTATCAATTTGTGGAGCCACAGGAGGTGGGTGAGGTCCAAAAGGAATATTTCTCATCTGTATTTACTGTGGAGAAAGACATGATGCAAGGGTACTCGGTGAAGTTAAGAATGATATCTTGAAAAGAGTTCACATTACAGAAGAGGAGGTGCTGGAGGTCTTAAGACACATCAAGGTAGGTAAATCTCCGGGATCTGATCAAGTGTACCCGAGGGAAGAAATTGTGTGGCACCGGCAGAAATATTTGTAATATCAATAGCCATGGGTGAGGTGCTGGAAGATTGGAGTGTGGCTAATGTGCCTTTATTTAAGAAAGGCTGCAAGGAAAAGTTTGCGAACTGCAGACCAGTGAGCCTAACACCAGTGGTGGGTAAGTTATTGGAGGAAATTCTGAAAGAGGATGAACATGCATTTACAAAGGCAAGGACTGATTAGGGATAGTCAGCATGCTTTGAGTGCGGGTAATTGTGTCACAGGATTTGATTATCTTTTTGAAGAGGCGACCAAAAAGATTGACAAGTTACCGCATGGTATGCTGGTCTGGAAGGTTAAATTACATGGAATCCAGGGTGAGCTAGCCAATGGGATACAAAATTAGCTTGATGGAAGGAGTCAGCAGGAAGTAATGGAGCGTTGTTTTTCAGATTTGTGGCCTGTGATTTCTGGTGTGCCGCAGGGATCGCTGCTGGGTCCACTCTTGTTTATCATTCAACTTAACGATTTGGATGAGAATGTAGCTGGCGTGATTAGTCAGTTTACAGATGACATGAAAATTGGTGGTAGAATGGACAGTAAAGAAGATTGTATAAAATTATAACAAGATCTTTATCAAATGGGTCAGTGGGTGCAGGAATGGCAGATGGAGTTTAATTTGGATAAATGCAAGGTGTTTCATTTTGGTAAGACAAATCAGTGCAGGACTTGCACAGTAAATGGTAGGGCCCTGGGGAGTGTTGTAGAACAGAGAGGCTTAGGGGTGCAGTTACAGAGTTCCCTGAAAGTGATGTCACAGGTAGGCTTTTGGCACGCTGGCCTTCATCAGTCAAGGCATTGAGTATAGGAGTTGGGATGTTATATTGCAGTTGTACAAGATTTTGGTGAAGCCACACTCGGAGTATTATGTTCAGTTTTGGTCACCCTACTAGATGAAAGATGCCATTAAGTTGGAAAGAGTGCAGAAAAGATTTATGAGGATGTTGTCAGAACTCAAGGGTCAGGGTAATAAGGAGAAGTCGGGCAGGCAAGAACATTTTTGCCCTGGAGTGTAGAAGGCTGAGGGTAACGTTATAGAGGTTCACAAAATCATGAGGGGAATAGATAAGATATCTTTACTACATCGAAACAAACAGTGAAATGCATCTTTTGTGCAGAGTGTTCTGGGGGCAGCCCACAAGTGTTGCCACGCTTCTGGCACCAACATACCATGTCCACAACTTCCTCACCTGTACGTCTTTGGAATGTGGGAGGAAACCGGAGCACCTTGAGGAAACCCACACAGTCACGGGGAGAACGTACAAACTCCTTAAAGACAGCGGCTGGAATTGAACCCCGGTCGCTGGCGCTGTAATGGTGTTATGCTAACTGCTACACTACTGTGCCTGCTAATATGATAGAATTCACCCTGAAGTTTGAGAGGGAGAAGCTAAAATCGGATGTATCGATCTTACAGTTGAGTAGAGGTAACTACAGAGGTATGAGAGAGGAGATGGCCAAAGCTGATTGGAAGGGGACCCGAGCAGGGTTGACAGTAGAACAGCAATGGCAGGAGTTTCTGGGAGTAATTCAGAAGATGCAGGATCAGTTCATCCCAAAGAAGAAGCAGCATTCTAAAGGGAGGATGAGGCAACCATGGCTGACAAGGGAAGTCAAAGACAGCATAAAAGCAAAACAGAAGGCATAGAATATTGCAAAAGTTAGTGGGAAGCTAGAGGATTGGGAGGCTTTTAAAAACCAACAGAAGGCAACTGAAAAAGCAATAAGTGGAGAAAAGATGAAATATGAAGGTAAGCTAGCCAATAATATGTATAAGCAGACACCAATAGTTCTTTATAGATATATAAAGAATAAAAGAGAGGCAATAGTAGACATCGGACCGCTGGAAAATGACAATGGAGGGATAGCAATGGGGAACAAAGAAATGGCGGACAAACTGAACTAGTATTTTGCATCAGTCTTCACTGTGGAAGACACCAGCAACATACCAGAAATTCGAGAGAGTCAAGGGGCAGAAGTGAGTGTCGTCGCGATTACTAAGGAGAAGGTGCTTGGGAAACTGAAAGGTCTGAAGGTAGATAAGTCACCTGGACTGGATGGACTACACTCCGAGGTTCTGAATGAGGTAGCCGAAAAGATTGTGGAGGCATTAGTCATGATTTTTCAAGAATCACTAGATTCAGGAATGGTTCTGGAGGATTGGAAAATTGCAAATGTCATTTCACTCTTTAAGAAGAGAGGGAGGCAAAATACAGGAAATTATGGGCCAGTTTGCCTGACTTCAGTGGTTGGTAAGATATTAGAGTCCATTATCAGGGATAAGATTTCGGGGTACTTGGAAGTGCATGATAAAATAGGCCGGTTAGCATGTTTTCCTGAAGGGGAAATCTTGCCTGACGAATTTGTTGGAATTGTTTGAGGAAATAACAGGCAGGATAGACAAAGGATGTTGTTTACTTGGATTTTCAGAAGGCCTTTGACAAGGTGCCGCACATGAGGCCACTAAACAACGTAGGAGCCCATGGTATTACAGGAAAAGTACTAGCGTGTATAGAAGATTGGCTGACTGGCAGAAGGCAAAGAGTGGGAATAAAGGGGACCTTTTCTGGTTGGCTGCCAGTGACTAGCGGTTTTCCGCAGGGGTCGGTGTTGGGTCCGCTACATTTCACATTATATGTTAATGACCTGGATGACAGAATTGATGGCTTTGTGGCCAAGTTTGCGGATGATACAAAGATAGATGGAGAGGCAGGTAGTATTGAGGAAGCAGGGAGTCTGCAGAAGGACTTGGACAGGTTGGGAGAATGGGCAAAGAAGTGGCAGATGGAATACAGCATAGGGAAGTGTATGCTCATGCACTTTCATAGAAGGAATGAAGGTGTAGACTATTTTCTAAATGAGGGGAGAATTCAGAAATCGGAGGTGCAAAGGGACTTGGGAGTTCTAGTGCAGGATTCCCAAAAGGCTAACTTGCAGATTGAGTCAGTAGTAAAGAAGGCAAAAGCAATGTTCCCATTCATTTCGAGAGGACTAGATATGAAAGCAGGGATGCAATGCTAAGGCTTTATAAGGCATTGGTCAGACCACATTTGGAGTATTGTGAGCAGTTTTGGGCCCCATATCTAGGGGAGAATGTGCTGGCATTGGAGAGGATCCAGAGGAGATTTACAAGAATGATTCCAGGGATGAAAGGGTTAACGTATGAAGAGTGTTTGATGGCTCTGGGCCTGTACTCGCTGGAGTTTAGAAGGATGAGGGGGGATCTCATTGAAACCTGGAAAATATTGAAAGACCTGGATAAAGTGGATGTGAAGAGGATGTTTCCAGTAGTGGGAGAGTCTGGGACCAGAGGGCACAGCCTCAGAGTAGAAGGACGTCACTTTAGAACAGAGATGAGGCGGAATTTCTTTAGCCAGAGGGTGGTGAATTTGTGGAATTCATTGCCATAGATGGCTGTGGAGGCCAAGTCATTGGGTATATTTACAACAGAGGTTGATAAGTTCTTGATTAGTAAGGGTGTCAAAGGTTACAGGGAGAAGGCAGGAGAATGGGGTTGAGAGGGAAAAATAAATCCGCCATGATCGAATGGCCTAATTCTACTTCTATGTCTTATGTTCTTATGGTTATTACCATTCACCACTCCACCACTGACTCACAGTAGCAGCAGTTTGTACCATCTACAGGATGCACTGCAGCAACTCACCAAGATTTCTTTGACAACAGCTTCCAAACCCACGATGTCTACCAGATAGAAGAACTCCGTCCCTGACAGCATCATGGTGTCTTTCGCACCTCAAGGACCAGAGAGATACAAGAAGGCATCTCACTACCACCTTCTCAAGGGTAATGCAGGATGGGCAATTAAATGCTGGCTCAGCCTGCAAAGCCCATATCCCTTGAACAAATTAACAATAAATGGGACATGAAACCACGTAGATAGGACCAGGCGCCACCCCCCCGCCTTAAATATCCTCTGTCCCAAAGCAAACAAACCCCTATCCAGTCTCTCTCCATGAGTGAAAAGTTCTGTTCCAGGCAATATTGTGGTAAATCTCCTTTGTGCCCTCTCAAGTTCAATCACATCCTTACTTTACTATGGTGACCAGAACTGAACACAGTACTCGAGCTGTGGCTTAACCATTGCTTTATAAAGTTATACCAAGACCTCTATGCTTTTATATTCCATCGTTCCTGAAGGTCATCATCTGTATGCCCCCTTCACCACTTTATGTCGCTGGTTGGGTCTGTTTTCCAGAAAGAAGCGGAGTTCCCTGAGGACCTCTGGGCCATTTAGGGATATATGGATCGTACATCAAGCCCCCTCAATATTCCCATGGGCCCTGTCATTTACGGTGTGTGTCCTACCCTGATTGGATCTCTAAAACAAAGCATCACCTTGCATTTAACCAGGATTATATTCCATCTGCCATTGCTGCACCCAATTTACCAGTGAATAAGTAGTATTATGTAACCCAAGGCCACCCTCATTATCAACAACAGCACCAGTTTTCATGTCATCTGCAAACTTATCAATCATACCTCCTAACATTCATATCCTAATCATTAATGAATATGTCCCAGCATTGATCCCTCTGGTACACTGTTGGTCACAGGCTGACAAGAGAAATTAAATCCCATCATCAGAGGTGGGAATGTTACTGGAAGGGATTCTGAGGGACAGGATCGACCTGCATTTGGAAAGGCACTGACTGATTAAGGATCGTCAGCATGGCTTTGTGTGTGCAAAATCGTGTCTCATAAATTTTATTTAGGTTTTTAAAGAGGTGACCAAGAGTAATGATGAGGGCATGGCAGTACATGGTAGACTGGCCTGGGAGGTTACATCACCTGAGATCAAGGGTGAGATAGGAAAATGGATGCGAAATTGACTTGGTGGAAGGAGGCAGTGTGGGGTAGTGGACAGAGAAGAAGGTTATCTATGAGTACAACAGGATCCAGATCAAATTGGTATATGCGCCAAGGAATGGTAAACGGAAATTAACTCAGACAAGTCAGAAGTGTTGCACTTTGGTAAGTTAAATCAGAGCAGGACTTACACAGTAAATAGCAGGCCTCTGGGGAGTGTTACAGGAGAGACCTAGGGGTACAAGTACATGGTTCCCTGAAAGTACAACGCAGGTAGATAAGGCGGTGAAGAAGGCGCTTTTGGCACACTTGCCTTCATCAGTCAGGGCATTGAATACAAGAGCTGGAACATCATGTTACAAATATACAAGATGTTGGTGAGACCACACGTGGAGTATTGTGTGCAGTTCTGGATGCCTGGGATAAGCAAAGATGTCATTAAGCTGGAAAGGGTGCAGAAGATTCACAAGGATGTTATTGGGAATGGAGGGCTTGAGGTATGAGGAGAGACTGAGACTTTTTCTCCTGGAGAAAAGGAGGCTGAGGGGTGACCTTATATAAAATCATGAAGGGCATAGATAAGGTGAATAGTCACAGTCGTTTTCCAGAGGTAGAGAAGTCAAAAACTAGAGGGCATAGGTTTTAGGTGAGAGGAGAAATATTAAAAGAGGAACTTAGGGGCA
The DNA here is from genome assembly GCF_009764475.1 of Pristis pectinata. Lineage (NCBI taxonomy): Eukaryota > Metazoa > Chordata > Chondrichthyes > Rhinopristiformes > Pristidae > Pristis > Pristis pectinata. The sequence goes on from NC_067413.1 coordinate 102,486,649, forward strand.
ACATTTTCACACAAAGGTGGTATGTATGTGAAATGAACTGCCAGAGGAAGTGGTAGACTTGGGTACAATTATGATGTTTAAAAGACATTTGGACAAGTACATGAAGAGAAGAAGATCAGAGGGATATGGGCCAAAGGCAGACAAACAGGTAACGGCTGCCAAGGTCAAGTTGGATGAAGGGCCTGTTTCCTTGTAAAATAATTCTATCACTCATGACTATGAGGATAGATAGGAGAGATCGTAATAATCCTTTTTGCGTTCCACGCACCCACCACTCTCTGTGTAAAAAAACTTACTCCTGACATCCCCCTTATACCTTCCTCCAATCACCTTAAAATTATGTCCTCTCTTGTTAGCCATTGTTGCCCTGGGAAAAAGTCTCTGACTGTCCACTCATCTATGCCTCCTATCATCTTGTACAACTTTATCAAGTACCTGAATCGCCATACCATAGAAGGCTACGTTTATACAAATATGCCCAATTTGTTTAAAGAGGTAATAAAATGTTTTGATGAGGCTAGTTACAGACAAGGGCAGTGCTGTTGTGATCTGGGGACTCACCTCTACCTAACAGAAGCCAGACAGCAGCTCTTGGACACCACCTCAGACCTACCCCTGGCCCAGGACCCCGCTGAGGATCATCAGGCCATTGTCTCCCGCACCATCAACGGTCATCACCTCTGGAGATCTCTCCTCCACAGCCTCCAACCTCATCGTTCCCCAATCCTGCACTGCCAATTTCTACCTGCTACCCAAGATTCACAAACAAAATTGCCTTGAAAAGCCCATCATTTCTGCCTGCTCCTGCCCTACCAAATTCATCTCCTCATATCTTGACTCCACCTTGTCTCCCCTGGTTCAGTACATTCCCACCTACATCCATAACACCTTGTATGCTCTCCGCTACTTTGACAATTTTCAGTTGCCTGGAACTAACAGGCCTCATTTTCACCATGGACGACCAGTCCCTCTACACTTCTTTCCCCCGTCAGGAGGGCCTCAGGGATCTCCACTTCTTGCTGGAAAACAGACCCAACTAGTTCCCCTCTGCCACCACCCTCCTCCGTCTGGCAGAACTTGAGCTTACCCTCAACATCTCTTTTGGCTCCTCCCACTTTCTCCAAACTAAAGTTGTAGCCATGGGCACTTGCATTGGCCCCATTTGTGCCTGCCTTTTCATTGGCCATGTGGAATAGTCCATGTTCCAAAACTACTGTGGCACCCCTTCCCAACTCTTTATCTACTACATTGATGAGTGCATCCATGCAGAACTCGTCGATTTCATCAACTGACTTCCAGCTTCCATCCCGTTCTCAAATTCACTTGGTCCATCTCTGACAGCTCTCTCCCCTTCTCAGGAGACAGATTATCCACTGCCATCTACTACAAACCCAATGACTCTCACAGTTACCTCAACTACACTTCCTCCCACCGTCACTCGCAAGGATGCGATTCCCTTTTCTCAGTTCCTCTGTCTCTGCCGCATCTGTTCTTGTGATGAGGCTTTCCACTCCAGGACATCTAAGATGTTCACTTTTTTCAGAAAACAGGGTCTCCCCCCACCCACCCCTTACTCCCCCCCGCCGCCCCACTGCTATTGATCCTCTATCTCCCACACTTCTGCCCTGACCCCATACACCCCTGCTGGGCAGAACAGGAATAGAGTCCCTCTGGTCCTCGCCTACAACCCTATCATTCCTTGCAACTTCCCCCACCTACAACAAGACCCCACCACAGGCACATTTTCCTCTCCCCTCAACTCTCCTCTTGCCACAGGGATCACTCTCTCCAATGATTCCCTTGTTCGCTCATCCATCCTCAGTGATCCCCTCTCTCCCCAGGCACTTGCCCCTGTAATCCAACCCCCACCTCCCTCTCCTTTATTCTGTGCTCCGCTGTCCTCTCTTATCACATCCCATCATCGTCAGCCCCTTGTTACTTCCACCGATCACCTCCCAACTTTTGACATCATTCCCGCCCTCATCTATCAACCCCCTCACCTGGATCCATCTATCGCTCACCAGCTCTTGCTCCACCACTTCCCCCACCTTTTTATACCAGCTATCTCTCCCTTTACAGTCCAGATGAAGGGTGTTGACCTGAAACGTTGACTGTCCATTTACCTCCATAGATGCGACCTGTCCCGTTGAGTTCCTCCAGTGCCTCTTGTGATGTTCCACATTCCAGCATCTGCAGACTCTTATGTCTCCAAGTTCTGAAGTCTTCATGTTCTTCTCCACAATGAATCCCTGGAGGAGTATAGGGGATGCAGAGTACGCTCAAGAAGAAAATTAAAAGGACAAAAGGGGGGTATGAAATAGCTTTGACAGAGAAAATTAAGGATAATCCAAAGAGATTTTGTGTGTATTAAGGAAAAAAGAGTAACTAGGAGAGAATAGGGCCTGTCAAAGACTATGGACATAAAGACTTCAGAAATTGAGATAGTTAATGGGGATGATTGAGGGATGGTCCAGATTACAGCTGATGAGGTGATGGATGTCTTAAGGTGCATGAAGGGAGATAAATCTCCATGGCTTGATCAGCTATATGGAAGAACAGTGTGGGAAGAAATTGAAGAAGCCCTGGCTGAGATAGAACCATAGAAACCATAGGACAATACAGCACAATACAGGCCCTTCGGCCCACCATGTTGTGCTGCCCTTCAAACCACACCTAAGACTATCTAACCCCTTCCTCCCACATATCCCTCTAACTTAAATTCCTCCATATGCTTATCTAACAATCTCTTGAACTTGTCCAATGTATCAGCCTCCACCACCATCCCAGGCAGCGCATTCCATGCCCCAACCACTCTCTGGATGAAAAACCTCCCTCTTACATCACCTTTGAACTTCCCACCCAATACCTTAAAGCCATGTCCTCTTGTTTTGAGCATTGGCGCCCTGGGAAAGAGGTGCTGGCTGTCCACTCTATCTATTCCTCTCAATATCTTGTACACCTCTGTCATGTCTCCCCTCATCATCCTTCTCTCCAATGAGAACAGCCCTAGCTCCTTTAGTCTCTCCTCATAATCCATACTGTCTAATCCAGGCAGCATCCTGGTAAATCTCCTCTGCACCCTTTCCAACGCCTCCACATCCTTCCTATAATGAGGCGACCAGAACTGGACACAGTACTGTAACTGTGGCCTAACCAGAGTTTTGTAAAGCTGCATCATCACTTCGCGGCTCTTAAACTCGATCCCACGACTTATGAAACCTAGCATCCCATAAGCTTTCTTAACTACCCTATCCCCCTACAAGGAAACTTTCAGTGATCTGTGGATATGAACCCCCAGATCCCTCTGCTCCTCTACACTGCCAAGAATCCTGCCATTTACCTTGTACTCCACCTTGGAGTTTGTCCTTCCAAAGTGTACCAACTCACACTTCTCTGGATTGAACTCCATCTGCCACTTGTCAGCCCAGATCTGCATCCTAACAATATCCCTCTGAAAGCTTCGACAGCCCTACACACAATCCACAACACCACCAATCTTTGTGTCATCTGCAAACTTGCTAACCCAGCCTTCCACCCCCTCATCTAAGTCGTTAATAAATA